>NW_006284386.1:970346-973557 GCF_000327345.1 Myotis davidii
CGTTATATGAAATGCTGAAAGGTATTCTTTAAGAAGAGGAAGAAGAAAAAGGTAAAGATAAAAATTATGAACAGCAAATACTTATCTATCAACAAGTGAATCTAAAAATGACGTGAATAAATAATCTGGTGATCATAATAGAATCAGGGACATAGAAAGGGAATGGACTGACTATTCTTGGGAGGAAAGGGGTGTGGGGAGTACAGGAAGAGACTGGACAAAAATCGTACACCTATGGATGAGGATAGTGGGAGGGGTAAGGGCAGAGGGTGGGGTGGGAATTGGGTGGAGGAGAGCTATGGGGGGGAAAAAAGAGGAACACCTGTAATAATCTGAATAAAGATTTGATTTTTTAAAAAAGAAATTTACTTGTAATCTTTCTATATGAATTTTGTATACAATATGAGTTATGGACCTATTTTCCCCCCAGATTTATATGCAGATTAATAAATAGCATTGGAATACTTATATCTACCCCTTACTTTATATCCTTACAAAATATTAATTCTTTCTACTTATCAATATATCAATCACATGTTATTGGACTTTCTTTTTACTTTCACTTATCTACATGAATGTGTGTGCTAATAGAATAGCTCCCCTACCACCAAAATATTGCTCCTGGTTCTCCAAATGGTATTTTATATTCTTGTCAGTTTCCTTTTTCATATATATAATAATCTCGTTAAATTCAATAAATTTCATTAAAATGCCTATCTGTATTTTATTATAATTATGTTAAGTGTGTAAGTTAAAAAAGAAAAAACTTTATATCTTTATGGTCTTCATTCATCCCAATTAAAATCGTATTCTCTTTCCATTTATTCTAGTCTTTTCCTATAGCTCTCAAAGTGATGCAGAATTATTTATGTAGATTATATATATATATCCCCTATTAACTTCATTCAAATCATTTTATACTTTATTAATATCATGAATGTACTTTTTCATTGTGTCTTAATTATGGTAAAATACACATAACATAAAAGCATACCATCTTAACCATTTCACTGTATTCTTTACTAAATGCAAAATATAAAATTTAAAAAGTAATATTTAAAATTTGGGTACACAATCAGCAAACGACTTCCTTTATCCTCCTGACTCTCAAAATTCCAACTTTTCAACTGGAAAATGAGACAAAACAACACATGTGACTCCAGTCTCTTTCATTTCTAAGTCCAGGGTGTTATTGTCTTTAGAGGTTCAAGTTTTTCTTGGTTGTATCAATCAATGTCCATATTGATAGAGAGAAGTGGAGATATCTGACACATTACAGAAGCATGTTTCATGTTGCTAGCATGTTCTATCAGATTTATAAATGGCTACTTCCAAGCAATGACACCTTCAATCAGGAGGTTCACTTATGACCAGAGAACCTGAAATATTGAGGATTCTCATCACTGCCTATAAGTGGACTCTAGATTTAGCTTTGCTGTCCTAAGTCTAGAGCCCAATATACTTAAGGTAAATGGCCCCTTCTGGGACAGGAACTTGCCCTGAACCCTCGCTAACTTGTCATCATATTAACATTTTCCCCTAGGAATTGAAAGTAGCATACTATATTATGAATCCTGAAGTTTGGCAACAGTTTTTGCCCTAAACCATACTGATCACCTGCAACTATAATGCTACAAAAGTTAGTCTAAAGATCAAGTACCTGCATCCTAATGATCAGGTCAGAAAACTCATTGAATAATGTCAACAGGCCAGATAAAATGCCACTTCCACACATCTCTGTGAATTTGATTTCATCTATGGCCAAACCACTTGAAATTCAACCAAGTTCCAAAACTCGGACTCATGGCTGTCAATTTATTCCCTTTTCACCACTGGCTATTGATAGGTGGTCACAGTAGGCCTGAAAGCTGTGACAGCTCAATATATAGTCTATATAATCTATATAATAAAAGCCTAATATGCAAAGTGTCCAGTTGTCCAGTCATCCGTTCAACCAATCAAAGCATAATATGCTAATGACTAGAGGGCCGGTGCACAGATTTGTGTACATTGAAAGGAAATTAATTAGAAGGTCATCAGCAGTGCGGGACTGGGTGAGATGGGCCGGACACACCCTGGAGCCAACCTCACTCAGTCCCTCCCCAGCTGGCCACACCTGGGGTGTGGAGTCTAGCAGGTGGAGTCCCTCGGCCTAGCCTGCGGGGGATCAGGTGGAAAATGGCAGTCCAACATCCCTGAGGGGTCCTGGAGTGCGAGAGAGCACTCTGCAAAGTTGCTGTCGAGCAGCAGCTCCTACGTTGAGTGTTGCCCCCTGGTGATCAGTGCACGTCATATCTACCAGCTGGTCGCTTAGCCTTTTATATATTTATATAGATATGCTAAGGCCACTCAACCGCTCACTATGACGTACACCGACCACCAGGGGGCAGGTGCTCTGACTGCTAAGTTAGCTTGCTTCTGGGGTCCGGCTGATCTAGACGAAGTAAGACAGGCTGGACACACCCTGGAGCCCTCCCACGGTCCTTCCCTGGCTGGCCAACCTCCTGCATCCCTCCCCAGCCCTGATCGTGCACCAGTGGGGTCTCTTGGCCTGGCCTGTGCCCTCTCACAATCCGGGACCCCTCGGGGGATGTTAGAGAGCTGGTTTTGGCCCAATCCCAAAGGCCAGGCCGAGGGACCGCACTGGTGCATGAATTCGTGCATCAGGCCTCTAGTAATGTAAATAACCAGTAGCCACTTTGAGTCACTTTCTCCAGGACTCTGGAATACAAAACTGAAGCTATTAATATATGTATGTCAAAGGAATCAAAATAGCACTGCCATTTTGCTTAATATACCAGTTGTACCAGTTAATAATTCAGCTTTTGTAATTAAAAAAACATAATTTCAAAAGAAACATCAAAAGTGCTTTATTCAAAGAAATGTCCATTGCTAGCTACACATTTTCCCCATCTTTCAGGTAATTTGTGGATACCATCCCAATAGATCTTTTCTTGTTTTGAGGCAAACCATTCAGAGACCCAATTTTCCACTTCTTCATAGGTTTTGAAGTGCTGCTCAGAAAGTGCGTGTGCCATCAATCAGAACAAGTGGTAATCTAAAGGAGCAAGATCTGGAGAATACGGCGGGTGGGTTAACACTTCCCAGGCAAGATCTTTTAACGTGTCTTTAACTGGTTTTGAAGTGTGTGATGGTGCATCATCATGAAGCAAAATTACTTTGCTGCATCTTCTGGGACATTCTGGTCGTT
>NW_006284386.1:973627-980124 GCF_000327345.1 Myotis davidii
CATTTAAGCAACATTTGACTGATGACTTTTCGCTTTTCCATTTGTCTTTCGTTCAATTGGTGTGGCACCCATTTTCCTACCTTTAAGATGTTTCCCATTGATTGTAATCAGATCGTAAATTGTTTGCTGAGCAACATTTAATCTTTCTGCAAGTTGTTTTTGAGTATGACAGGCATCTTCATCCAATAATGCTTGTAATTGTTGGTCTTCAAACTTTTTTGATTGACCTGGACGTGCTTTGTCTTTCACATCAAAATCATGACTTTTAAAGCGTTTAAACCAGTGTTCACAAGTATCTTGAGATGCAGCATGTTCACCATAAGCTTCCCGAAGTATTTAGGAGCACTTTTCTTCAAAATAATGAATTAAAACTTCTTGCAAATTCTTTTTTTGGCACGATATTTGACATTTTTAAGCATAAAAATATCTATGATGTTAACACCTTCAGAAAATTTGACATATTAAGTTTTGAAGCTTGCTGTCAATACAACAAAATAGCATACATATCAAATCGCATATATATCAACATGTGTAACTCCATCTATTGAAAAAAAATCCGCATTATTAACCAGTATACCTGGTACTATTAAATACCTTTGTGTTCATCAAAGATTTTATCATGGGTACACCAAAAATATAAAAAAAAATTGTATGCATATACCTTGACTCAAAAATTTACTTTGACATAAAATTGAACCATTTTAATAGAAGAAAAAATTTAGATCTGGTTTTTATAACATGCATATAATTAACTCCCACTATTGGATAAAAATGCTTATAGCTGAGCTTCCATATGATAGGTGTACATACATTAAATAGGAAGTTACAACTCATAAACATTTTCACATGTATTATGTTATTTAATCCTCATAACAATCATGTGTGATATTCAGGGCTGATAAGAACAGAAAAAAGAAAACAAGGTCCAAGCAATTTGAGTATGCTGCTGAAATTCCTACATACATACCATTTGAAGTAATGGAATCCAGGTGTTTTGGTTACTCTTGGCTCAGTGTTTCCGATACTATCTAATAGCCTTGTAACCCTAAAGAAAAATCTACTTATTTGAATGGGAAAACTTCTAACTACATAATAAAATTAGCATAATTTTCAATAAATGTCTGAAACACACTTAAGATTACTTGGTGTGATACCCCTGAAAGATAGATTTTTCTACAGACATTTAACATATGTTGCAGGAAAAACTTTAGAAATTTGCCGGGCTGGTGTGGCTCAGTGGTTGAACGTCAACCCATGAATCAGGAGGTCAAGGTTTGATTCCAGGTAAGGGCACATGCCCAGGTTGCAGGCTCGATCTCCAGTAGGAGGCGTGAAGGAGGCAGCCAATCCTTGATTTTCTCTCATCACAAATGTTTCTCTCTCTCTCTCTCAATAAAATATATTTTAAAAATAACTTTAGTAGTCTGTTTATTGATTTAAAGTGTTTCTCTTAAATATAGACAGTATTTCTAGAAATAGTATTTTGGAACCCTCATCACTATGATAAGCCTATGCTAATTCATTGCTAAAGTCATAATTTCCTATTTCCAAACATTTTTTTTAAAACAGGTAACTATTTTTTTTAATTTTTTTTTTTAATTTCAGAGAGGAAAGGAGAGGAAGAGAGAGAGAGAAACATCAATGATGAGAGAGAATCATTGATCGGCTGCCTCCTGCACGTCCCCTACTGGGGCTTGAGCCTACAACCCAAGCATGTGCCCTTGACCAGAATTGTACCTGGGAATATTCAGTCACAGGCCAATGCTCTATCCACTGACTCAAACCAGCGAAGGCAAAAACAGGTAACTATTAATCTTCAGTGTATTGTTTTACTCTTCCAAATAAAAATGGAAATAATACATACCTGCAGAGGATGTAAACAAACTTGCAGAAGTTTCAAGTGCTATAACATGTGTACTCAAGGAATATTCACATTATGTTCATGTATAATACATCAGGACTAAAACACAAAGGCAAGTATTTTCAATATCTCCCTAATTTAAAAACAAGACAAAACAAAACCAGCCCTGGACTCAGAAAGACACTTGCTGTTTCCATCTCATGGTCTGGTGAGAATGTGTGTATCTTTCATTTCACTGGTTATATTGAAAACTCCTCAAGTGAAGAGACCATGTGTTGTTGTTTTTCTATAGTGTTTTTTTTTCTTAAAGCTATCCCTTCAACATCACACACCTGGTATATGCAATAAATACTTGCTGAAAAGATGAATGAATAGGTAGATACGGGCAGCTTTGAATTATCAGAAAGGCACAATGGGTTTTCTCCTCTATGCTTCTGAACAAGGTTTTTCTTTTTTTTATTTTAATAATAAGACACATAGTCAAGTCTAAAAAAGAATACAAATCTAACTAATTAGAACCTCTGCAACTGAAAAACAACACAAACTTTAAAGCAAAGACAGTGTCACCACAGAAAGAAAAAAAGCTTCAATTCTATTTTTAAATCTTCTGTTAACTCATTTAGCAGTCACACAACTTATTTAACTTTGTGAGAACTGGGGAGTCTGAAGACAGCTAATAAGACATTTTTTTTTTATCACCAAGAGGGCCTAAGCATATAGTTACCTAGAATAAATATACACTGAAATTTGTTGTTGGATGAAAATTATCTAGTAAACACTACAATTATGATTACTGGGGTTAACAGGTCAGACACCTGATCATGGCTGGTCTGCTTATTAAATGACATGGAGAATCCAGTACCACAGTGGCTCCTTAGAAACATCTTTCATGTTTTGATTTATTCTTCCCCACCCCCACTCCACACACACACGTTAAATGGATTGGTTTTCTTAAGTATTTGTTTTCCCACATTCTGGTCTTGACATTTAGGTGGTTGCCATATCTCCATCCCAACACTCCAGTTACAGGCCATTGAACTAAAGTACATTTCAGAACTTCATTCAGAATACATTCTAGATTCACTGAAATTAATCTTCAGCAAGGTTCTAAAACTGCTATATTTTGCTATTTCTATGATGACCTAGAATAGTGATGGCGAACCTATGACACACGTGTCAGAGGTGACACGCGAACTCATTTTTTTGGTTGATTCCGATTGACCCCATCCCCGCCACTCTCGCCCCCCAGGACAAGCCCCTACCGCCCCAGTGTCCCTGTCCATTGGTAATGCTAATATGCATGCATACAAGTCCTTACACCCCCATTTCTTGCCTTCTCTCTGAGGTTGGATGGTCTGTTCACTGTTTCTCTGTCTCCGGATCTATTTTTATTCATCAGTTTATGTTGTTCATTATATCCCACATGAGTGAGATCATGTGATATTTATCTTTCTCCAGCTGGCTTATTTCTCTTACACAATGCTCTCCAGGTCCATTCATTCTGTTGCAAATGGTAAAAGGTCCTTTTTTATAACAACATAGTATTCCATTGTGTAGATGTACCACAGTTTTTAATCCACTCATCTGCTGATGGGCACTTATGCGGTTTCCAAATCTTAGCTATTGTAAATTGTGCTGCTATGAACATAGGGGTGCATATGTCCTTTCTGATTGGTGAAACTCCTTTACTTCTTAAACTTTCACTTTCTTCCATCTCAGAGTCTTTTCAAGTATTTTTTTTTAATTAGACTCTTACTGGCCCATATTGAAAAATGTTCTTCCTACTTTCTTTGCTTATCTAATCCTTATTCATCATTAAAGATTCCACTTAAATATCAATTCTTTAGGGAAGCCTTCCCTGTCCTCCCAAAGTTCCTCCAATATCCTGGATGTCTCCTTTAACCACTTAGGAAAATTAAAATGAATGTTGGTTTTGTATCGGTCTCCCTGTCTTCATGTGCATAGGTACCAGTCTATATTTATTTACTGCTTAATATGCTTGTACAATATTCAACCAAAAAATGTGTATTTAATAAATGAATACACAATAAAACATTTTTAATATGTAACATTTAATTAGAAACCAAATGGCTACATAACCCTTGTTCTCATAAGCTACAAGATAAGCCCAATCCTAATTGGAAGGGTATTACAATAAGGGTTAGGAACATTTGGGTTTTAATGCCCAAGCTAGACCCTCAGGGTTCAGTTCCTTTGTATAAAATAAGTTCAATCATGAATTTAATACTATAGTTTCTCTAATTGATTAAATGAGGAAAAACCATAATACTATAACAACATTTCAGAGAAAACCAAAGTAGAAGATATAAGGTTCTAATTACCAAAGAAAGATAGTCTAAACCACAGGAAGATGAATCAATCATAACATATAAAATTTAAAAATTAAGAAATTTAAAATGTAGAACATAGCACAAATTAGGTTAATAATTTTAGAGTTAAGAAGGAAGCCTAAATTTAAAGACAGAGAGCTGGTATAAAATATTCACTCAGTAACTCAAATGTCAATTCAGATGCACATGAGATGGTACCTAAGAACCAAAGATTATGCTTTAAGCCTGCTACTTGGTTGTTTAAGGCTTGATTTTTTGTTTTTCACTAATGTCATTTCATTTCAAAGTATGTTCATATAAAACCCATAATAGAACAGCAGGCTAGGCTAGGCAAAGAAAATAAGGTTTGGGTGTGTTGTTTTTTTTTTTATCCTGCATGTCACTACTTTGCACAATTTCGTTCATTTCCTTTAACTGCTGAAAAGATAAATGAGGCTATATGTATTTTCCTTAGTTTCAATATAAATTTTATACAATTTTATTAGACTCTCCCATTGTGATGTAAAGGAAATATGTAGTACCAGTAGAAAGACTTAGCTTTGGATTAAAATGAATAAGAACACGGGGGGAAATAGAACTTTGCCAATATTGAAGTACCTAATATTTCCATACATCATATAAGGTGACACCAGCAATGTATTAGTGCTGGTATACTATGATACAAACTGAAGCTACTCACAATGATTTTAAAAGCACAATTTTTCAATTTCAAAAATAAATCTAGTGCTAGTATATAGATCTTCTTTACTCAGTTGTCAAAGCAAGCACTAAACATTTAAATCTAGCAGCACATGCACAATATCACATGTGACTAGTGACTTATCCTCCATTAAACTATGAAACATAAAGCAGCTTGCAAAAAAGTAAAAGTAAATGAATTGCTATAGTCTTGACATACAATTAACTCATTTAGAAGCTATAACTAATAACAGATATAGTAAATAGTAAATGTTTTCAGATGAATTCTAAAATATTATATTCATAATGCTTAAGAAAGTGTTATAGCCCAGCTGGTATGGCTCAGTGATTGAGTATCGACCTATGATGCAGGAAGTCATAGCTCAATTCCCAGTCAGGGCACATGCCAGGGTTGTGGGCTCACTCATCATTGATGTTTCTATCACTCTCTCCCTCTCCCTTCCCCTCTGAAATCAATAATTGTTTACAGCTATTTCTGAAAAGTAGTTCTAAAATAGGAAACAGTAAGACACAGCAGTGGCCCTAGTCGGTTTGGCTAACTGGATAGAGCATCAGCCTGCAGACTCAAGGGTCCCAGGTTCAATTCGGGTCAAGGACATGTACCTTGGTTGCAGGCACATCCCCAGTGGGGGTGTGCAGGAGGCAGCTGATCGATGCTTCAATCTCATCGATGTTTCTAACTATCCCTCTCCCTTCCTCTCTGTAAAAAATCAGTAAAATATATATTAAAAAAAAAGACACAGCAGTGAATCTATTTCACACTATCTTTGAAATTAATGTATCCTATATAATAAAAGGCTAATATGCAAATAGACAGAATGGTGAAACAACTGAACAACCAGTCGCTATGATGTGCGCTGACCACCAGGGGGTGTGCACAGAACATGGTGGGCCTCGGCAGCAGCAGGATGGTGGAGCAGGTGAGCGGGGGGCGCCAGACCAAGGAGGGATTCAGGTCGCTGTCATCAGGGTGAGCCTCTGTTGGTTACTGAAAATTCTTTGCTCCCATGCAACGCTGTCCCTCCCAGCACTCACACCTGCTGCTGGCGCCGGCCCCACTCGCACCCGCAGCTGGTGATGGAGCCACTGCTCGCACCTGCTGCCGATGCCCAGCACCAGTCTCGATCGATTGGTGCCATCAGCAGGTGCGAGTGGCAGCTGCAGGCCCTGATCACCCATGAGCACTTCTCCACCTCCCCCTACTCCTGAGGGGTGATCAGGGCAGCAGCTGCCGCTCACATCTGCTAACGGCACTGGCCTACTTGCACCCTCTGCTGGCGCTGGCCCTAATTGCTCAGTGCCATTAGTGGGTGTGAGTGGGGCCAGTTCTGTCAGTGCATGGGAGCAGCAGTGGCAGGAGAGGGACTGCTGACAGGTGACGAGGGGCCACAGTGAGATTGGTCGGGTGGGGGCACCGAGGATGGGCTGAGACCCGCCCCTGTGCCTACCGCAGCCTCGCGGCACACGGTTCGTTTCAAGGTGCATGAATTCATGCACTGGGCCCCTAGTTCTATATAATACAAGGCTAATATGCAAATTGACAGAACAGTGGAGTGACTGGTCACTATGATGCACACTGACCACTA
>NW_006284386.1:980290-981164 GCF_000327345.1 Myotis davidii
GATCAGTGCACTCCCACAGGGGGAGCGCCGCTCAGCCAGAAGCCAGGCTCACGGCTGGCAAGCACAGCAGAGGTGCGGAAGCCTCTTCCACCTTCACGGCAGCGCTAAGGCTGAGCGGGGAGCGGGTCTAAGCCATCAGTCAGACATCCCCAGAGGGCTCCCAAACTGCAAGAGGGTGCAGGCTGGGCTGAGGGACCCCCCAACCCCCAAATGCACGAATTTCATACACCAGTCCTCTAGTCTAAATATATTAATGGAAAATAGAATGAAATACAGTCATTTAATAATTTCAAGAAGAGTGTTTCTTAAGACAACATTTGGTAAATTTGATCAATTTGACTGACTACACACATGAAATAGCTTGGAAGCACAGAAACCATTTCCTGGTGGTCGTTGAAATGTTCAGTGCCCGGCACATTATGAGAATGCATAAGACACTTGGCTGCACTGGAATGAAATAAAAGATAAATCTGATGTCTGTTTTACTTGAACTTGTTATGGTTTAATTAAAATTTCAGCTTAAAAATATGAAATGGGCTAGATAGCTGACATTCTAAAATAAGGAGGGTTTTACAGATATGTAATATATATTTTGAACTCACTTAGTACTAAATAAGAATCTAAATAGACATGAACAATCTGCTCTGTGACTCATCTATGGTGGAATTCCTACAGCATATGTATAATTAGTTTGCTTTGAAAATCCAAATATTGATTAACCTTAATGACTGTTGGCATGAAATGTGGTATATCGTAGTAAATTTAACTCTCACTGTAAACTTTTCATGACTACACTAACACTACCTTTTTTGGTTATTTTAATTGTTGTTTAAGCTCATGTTAATAAAATCTAAAAAAGAAGCCTCCACATTCC
>NW_006284386.1:981179-1010560 GCF_000327345.1 Myotis davidii
GCTTCTGTAAATATTCTAGGGAACAGAGACCTTGGTGCCTTCTCAGAGTTATCATTATGAATAATAATTATCTCTGCAGAGTGGGAAGAAAAATAAGATCTAGGCAAGATTTTTGTGCATCTCATTACCTAATCTCAAAATAGAGACACCATGCCAACCAAACATTATTTGCTTTATTAAAGTTTCTATTTCATTTGCTATTTAAACTAGTACTTGTAAATGTAGAAAATCAATATGTTTGAAAACAACTTCAAATGTTGTGTGCCTCAGAGACAGAAGCAATTACTGTGATTAAAAACAAATGGTATAATACTGGTTCTTACTGACCCCAGACAGTTCATACAGAGGCAGCCACTGTGGGATGAGAACCTGTAATAAACAGAAACTGGGGACCTTCTATGCTTTCCCTGTGAATGAAGGGCCATTGAACATGAAATAGGGAAAAAGCTGGAGACATGGTAGCAGCTTAAAGTATCTACCAGCTATAACAAACAATGGTTAAGAGAATAGATAATTGAGTCAAATTACCTGCGTTGGATCTGATACCATACCGTTATAAGTAACCTAGTTATTAATAACAGGTAAGGAGCAAAGGAAAGGCCAAATACTACAAACATGTCATTTGGGCAGCTTTTCAGGAAGTGGCAACTTTACACTCCCAGGGAACCACCAGTCCATTCCCTACAGATTCCTGTGGGAAGGGACTGGAGGGTGGAGGTGGGGGAGGGAGAGACTCACACCCAGTAAACTTGGGGTGACCTGGGAAAGGTACTTGCTTGTCAGTCACACCAAGGGACAGGTCATTGAATAGAATGGGCGTGACCAATGCAAGGGAGTGAAATTTGGGATATTTAATCCCCTAAACAAAGAAGTTCACTCTTTTGGTCTCTATTATGCTCTTGGCTGCCCTTGGGACTCTTGTTGTAGGGGGTGCACTCTCTTGGTTCCCCTGCATTCACTCACATAGCCCATGACCATGTGGAGCCTACACAATGGACTAATGGACTTTTTGCAATATTTTTCCACATAATTGTTCTCAAATCAAAAGTATTATAAGTTTCTGGTGACATCATCATTCATGAGGAAAGATGTTTACCGTTAATGGACTATAACTAGCCTGATGCTGAACTGGACCCCACTGCAACATGGAAAGGAAACTGTAGACACTGGCTTTGCTTCCAGCTCTACTGAAGCCCCAGCTACACTTCTTCCAGGACTGGATTAAGGGAACTGGGACTTTAGAAACACAGAGATGTAATAAAAATCACTCATTCTCCTATGCCACTCTCAGAAAATTCTTTTTGTCAAAATATTATAAGGACTCCACGCCCAGTACTCAGTGGGGAAAGGAAGCGCCTCACCTTGCCGATAACAGATCCACTTAACTAGCTATGAATCTTGGGAAAGTTACTTGACCTCTCAGTACTATTTATTTTATTGGGATGTTGTGAAAAGTGAATTAAGACACTGAGAACAATGTTTGGCACATCACTGTTTAGCAAAAATTATATATTGTTATTATTATATCTCACCAGGTAATCTATCTCTGGATTGCATCTGTATGAAATACGAAGAGAAATGCTTTTTTAGATATGAGATCAATTTGATGTAAAAACATTATGGAATACTATAAGGATCTGGTCCATTGGGGTACACAATTGGCTATATCAGAAGGACCTTGTCGAAATAGTGCAACATGAACCCTAACTTCAGAAATATCTCAAGATATCTAGTTTTTTGTTGTTGTTGTTGTTTTTCTGGAAGAACAGAAGTGGGGAGAAAAAATGGGAATAGGTCACATATGAGTCCCTTCAGCACTAAATTGAAAAAAATAATAGCAGCCTTTCTGATTATTCTGCCATGCTTTCTTAAGGAAGCATTCTATATTTGTAGAAGCACAAAAGGTTGAGCTATTAAGCTATCTAAAGGTTACTGCATTCTTCTGGACAGCTGTATTAGGTATGTTCTAAATCAGGGGTGGGGAACCTTTTTTTCTGCCAAGGGCCATTTAGATATTTATAACATCATTCTCAGGCCATACAAAATTATCAACTTAAAATTAGCTTGCTATATTTAGTTGAACATTTAACTAACTCACCCGTAATGCTTTGGCAGGGCCAGACCAAATGAATTCTCAGGCCTTACACTGCCCAGGGGCCAGATGTTCCCGACCCCTGCCCTAAACAGCAAGCAGGAAACATACCGATTGAGCAGAGTTAAGCCTATTTCAGAAAGGGAGAATGGCGCCCGGGAAAGTCTGAGTAGTATCTCCAAGTGAAGATGCTTCATTAAGAAAGGATGTGGGGGCCGAAACCGGTTTGGCTCAGTGGATAGAGTGTCAGCTTGCGGACTGAAAGGTCCCAGGTTCGATTCCGGTCAAGGGCATGTACCTGGGTTGCGGGCACATCCCCCCTGCCAGGGTACCTGTAATAGTTTATCAGACTTACTCTTGGTATATCTTGGTCCCCTGTTAAGCACTATCTTTAGTTCTGATTCTTGTGCTTGGGACGCAATAGCACTGAGTAAGTGCTGTTGTGTATATAAATGCATGTAAATGCTCCCCAAAGACGTGATGGAGGTGTCCAAGCCTGGCGGGAAGTGATGGAGGGAGCTCAAGCCACCACGGAGGTCGGTCCAGATGACTCAAGATTCCTTCTGGCTCTGATAAACGAGTCTCGTGATGTTGCAATGATAAGCAACACAGAGCATTTTGCTTTAGTGGAAGTAAAAAGCAGATTGAATGGAAGGTGGATATTGGGAGACCCAGCTTCTACTCCCAGTTCTGTCACTTATTCTCGTGACTTGGAGCATGTTATTCCCTCTCTTGGCCTCAATTTCCTTAAAATGGGGGGAAAGAATATTGAGTAAGTGGGTGCCTCCCCCTCTCCTCACCCAGTCCCTGCGACATCAGTGCAGGGGAACTTAGGACAGACCCAGCCCAGTGTACGCAGTGAGGGCATGTAGTGGGGAAAGGAACACGGAAGGCATCCCTTTCTATACCCGGAGCTTGGGCTGGGGACCAGGTTCCAGTCCTGACTCTACCACCAGCTTTCAGGATCCTGGCTCTTTTTTTGTCCAGGGGAATGGAGCTAATGTCCTGTGAGAACCAGATGAGCTGTTGATATGTAAAACCCATATGGAGGGCTTGAGTGGTACTGAGAGAGGCGCTGGACTGAGGCACAAGCCTTGGTTCTCTCTGGTACCAGCTGTGGTGCTTTGAGCAGGAAGTGTACCCTCTCTCTGCCCTTCTTTCCTTGTCCATAACACGGAAATGGTAACAACACTGACATTCCAGAATTGTGGAGGGGCTGCAATGAGGTGTTGCATGCAAAAGAGGTGTAAAGAGGCTGCCCTGCCAGGCATGCTTGCACAGGTAACATGGACATGCCTAAAGGTCTGTTCTCATAACCAGGGATGGGGAACCTTTTTTCTGCCAAGGGCCATTTAGATATTTATAACATCATTCTCAGGCCATACAAAATTATCAACTTAAAATTAGCTTGCTATATTTAGTTGAACATTTAACTAACTCACCCGTAATGCTTTGGCAGGGCCAGACCAAATGAATTCTTGGGCCTTATACAACCCACAGGCCGGATGTTTCCCCATCCCTATTCTAAATGAATAGAAATAGTATGGGTTCATTAGTCATTCAAAAGTACTTTTAAAAAATATAATATTATTGATTTCGGAGAGAAATGGAGAGGGATAGAGAAACAGAAACTTCAATGATGAGAGAAAAACATCATTGATTGGCTGCCTTCTGCACGGCCCCTACTGGGGATCAAGCTTGTAACCGGGTCATGTGCCCTGACCAGGAATCAAACCATGACCTCCTAGTTCATAGGTTGACACTCAACAGCTAAGCAACATCAGCTGGGCCAAAAGTCCTTTTTGCAATATTTTTCCACATAACTGTTCTCATACCAAAAGTATTATGTTTCTGGTGACTTCATCATTCATGAGGAAAGATTTTTACCAGGTATATTCCCCTGACAAATAACAGGACAGTAAAAGCGACCAATGTTTAAATTACAGTAGGTAACCAAAAAAAAAAAAATCTTGAATATTAATCAGGAAAATAAATATCATTAGGTCTTAGCCATACCTAAATAATAGGCATCCCTGGAGAAAGAAGCACCACAAAGTGAGTAAGTTTGAAAATAATGATCGTGCTTTACATACCGGATTGAAAGAAACAAAACAACAAGAAAACCCCAATGTCTAAGAAGTATCCTATATAATAAAAGCTTAATATGCAAATTGACCAAATGGTGGAATGACCGGTTGGCAGGGGGTGGGGGGTGGCGAGCAGGTGTTGCCAGGTGCCAGCAGGCAGAGGGAGGGTACGGCGATCGGGGGGGAGGGGGGGTGGCAACGGGCAGCAGCGGAGGGGCAATCAGGGGACGGGGCTGGCTGCTCAATGACTGGTGCTGTCCCCCAATCACCCTGCTGATCACCTCCCACAGAGGGAGGCCACTGAGAGCAGCAGCAGGGTGGTGGGGGACGGGACCAGAGCTGCCCCCTGGTGGTCAGTACACTCCCACAGGGATGGCTGCAGGGAGCAGGCCTAAGCCGTCAGTTGGACATCCCCTGAGGGCTCCCAGACTGTGAGAAGGCAAAGGCTAGGCCGAGGGATCCCCTTGAGTGCATGCATTTTCATGCACCAGGCCTCTAGGGGTGATCAATGTTTCTCACTCATCGATGTTTCTGACTATCTCTCTCCCTTCCTCTCTGTAAAAAATCAATAAAATATATTTTTTTAAAAATCCCTTATCCCAACATTTAGTCATAAGTAGATAATGTTCTAGATAATACTTCTCATGGCCAAAGAACAGACAAATGACAGTTCTGTTGGCATTTAATGGAGCTCAGGTTTAGGATATCATTCTCTCTGACATAACTTGATACCCAAAACTCTGATGGGAAAAAATCATCCCCACTCCTGTCACTATCATTTATCTCTTAAAAATCCTTCAGCCAAGAAGAGGCTTGTGCCCTTTATGATTCTCTTCAAAAAGGTAAAATAAAAGTTAATGCATTTTACCATTTGCCATCCTCAATTTCCTACTTTTTCCCAAAAAAATTATCAGCACTAGACATGAAAATTACTTTAATATCTTAATGTGAACTGGTTTTGAGCAAATGGTCAATTCCGTTACAACAGGCTGAAAATACATCAAATTCCAAACAGCTCAACCTCTGTACACATTTATTCAAGAAAAACATATGCTATTGTTTGCTGTGGAACATGCATTGCTAGTGAAGGGGACCACATGTTATGTTTAAGCCAGTTATTAAGAAGAAGAAAAAAGACTCAGAAAGAACCTCTGACCCTCCCCCTTTTCCTGCCTAAGAGATTCAGAAGGAAGAACCTGCTTCAGGAAGGGAACCTTCGCACAGTCACCTTAACATTAGACAGAGGACTCCTAGCAGGAACCTGTAGACTAATTGCCCTTCCCCACTTACTTCCGTGTTCCATTTCTTTTCAGGGATGCCTAGCAAAAATTGTTCTGCCATGTGTTCTGCTCTTCAAATTTAAATTACCTTCAAATCGCCCATTCTAACTTTTGAAATCTAAGATCCCATTCCCTCCCTCTCTCTTTGTCCAAAATAACATATATACCCAATTACATAATTTCCAAAGAGTGGCCTTTGATCACTCATAAAATGAATAAAACAATTGAGCATCTATTACAGTGTTCAGGACATTTACACACATTTACACCAACCTACAAGGCAAGCATTGCCCCCCACATTAGAGATAAAGAAACTAAGCTTCCATTACTCAGTCACTTTTGCTTATGGCTACACAGCTATTAAGAGATAGAGCTAGCCAAGGCCGGTTTGGCTCAGTGGATAGAGTGTCGGCCTGCAGACTGAAGGGTCCCAGGTTCGATTCCGGTCGAGGGCATGTACCTGGGTTGCAGGCACATCCCCAGTAGATGTGCAGGAGGCAGCTGATCGATGTTTCTAACTCTCTATCTCTCTCCTTTCCTCTCTGTAAAAAATCAATAAAATATATTAAAAAAAGAAAAGAAAATCTTTAAAAAAAAAGAGAGAGATAGAGCTAAAACTGGAATACAGATCTGCCTGATTCCAGAGCTCACACACATTCCTTCCATTACACTTCACCGCCCTTTCTGTATCCCATTCACTATCTCTTAAGGCAGCCATGCCAGATCTGGGCATTATGAGTTAACAGTTATTTTACTGATGTAAAACATGCCTCAGAGTAACTTATTCCTAACTTTTACTTACTCTTTCTGGACCTACAGAAAACAATTCTGCGTCATACTTCTTTAAATACTGGAAATAACTATAAACTCCCACCCCACCCCACACATGCTTTTGCTTACATTTTGTCTTTCCACCCACAGAGGCAGCAGCAAAGGAGAACGGGGATGTAAAAGGCAACAAAGGAGTGGTAGCAATTAGAATAACAATAAGGCAATCAGGGACAATGCATATGTAAGGATGCACCTAAGCCAGGAAATGCTCCCTCTCTCAAGAAATACTTATTAACATAGGTATTCATTCTACTAGACCTGAATATTCCAGCAGTCACAGTGACACTAGCAATGCAGAACTTAAATTAGACATACCAAAAGCATTGAAATTTCAGACAGAGTTCATACCATACTTTGAAACATGGGACGAAAATCCCTGTCAGGTTGCCTTTAAATATAAAGACTATAATTTACATAACACTTTAGACTTTACAAAATACTAGTAAAGAACACTAAATATATAATTAGAAAAATATTTGCACTATTGCTTCATTCGGCCAGAAATTCTGCAGTTTCAAATGCAAACTACTAGTATAATATGAAACACAATCCTATTTTATCATTGCTTGCTTTGTTAAATGTTTCAAATGCGAACTGGACCAAGTGAATAGGAATATAATTGGATAAATTTATACATTTCCTTTAGTTCAAAGTTTAACTCGGCCTGATATTGCAGGTTTCATAATTGAGGGAACCCAAATAAAAATATATGAAGTGCAATGCTATTGGGGTGCTCCAAAGAAAAACAGTGCTTGAAGTAAAACCTTTCTCTTTCAAGCACTACTAAGACTTTTCAACTGTAAATGGTCCTTTTGCTTTAATTTATACTTTATATTAAGTGAAATTAGAAAGTCTAGAGGTGAAACACAAAAATATTCTTACCACATTCAAATCAGTGTCAAGAACTTCATTGAATAAAATTCACCCAAAATAAAACATAATTGGAAATGCACAGTTTCCCTCCTTCCCTACATGGAATAATTATTTCTTAATCAGGCTTAACAGAGACAGAAACAGGGGAAATTATTAATCATCTCATTAAAGAAAAGGGTAACATATCCTTATCTTTTGAATTTAGAAAGGGTGCCACATCAGTAAATCGAAAAGAAAGCCCACCAAGATGGCAATGTTTTTTAATTTATTGATAGCCTATTCTTTTCACTAGCAGCTAGCCTTGGATTTGGCTAGAAGGATTAACGTTATTTTAATCAGGTGGTCAACCTAGTGTCTATGTGAGAAGTAATGTGTGTATATTTGCAAAGGGTTAGTATCTAAGTATCTCTGATGAGACAAGTCATCAAACAATAAACCATACGCCACTTATAACCGAGGACAAGCTATGCCAGATAGCTATCATTTTAATTTGGTGGAAAAACTGCAATGCTACCTTAAGATATTTACGGCAATTTCTAACTTACAAGTCTGGAAAGAAAAATGAGAAATTTATGACAGGAAGACAAAAATCTTTTTATAAGGAGAGGTTTTTTGCCACTAAAAATGTTTAATGATTAACTGCCTGCAGGATAAGTGGGACCAGCCCATATGTAAAACCAGATTAATGATGGGCTGAGAAGAAATGTGTTTTCCTTACCGAAGTGTTTTTAAATAAATCTTAAAACATTATTTTTCATATTTCATAACCACGACTGAATTATAAGGAGAATGTTAAAGCTTGCTAGCTTTTAAGAGTTCTGGGTTGTGTAATAAATGGTGTGTTCAGTGTTTTCAATGAATGGGGGGTTCAAAGAGGGTTAGTATATTGATTTGAAATAGCACTTCCTCTGCAATATGCTAAATATTACTGAAAAATCTGTGTCGACATAAATTTCCCAGACTCATTCGGGTTTACTGCTACTCACAAAACCATATGAAACTGAGCTATCACCATGTACGATGGTGGGTTAAGAAATTTGATTGCCAAAAACAAGTTAATATTTAGATCCTCAGAGTTTATATATAAATCGATGACAATTTTACTATTTACACTAAAAAGATGGGATTTATTTTATCTTGTTTTGACTGAAGCTGAATCAAAAATTTTACTTTCCTGGAAGGAAAGGAAAATTAAAATAAATTACTTAGTGAAGAATATTAATATCATTCAAAAAGTGTGACAGAGTGACTATTAGCTTTAAGTTGTGCATTTAAGCAAGTGGGTTTAATGAAAAATAAGCCATTTTACCTATGTAGAGCTTATGCATAACTGAAAGAGGGAATTGATTGATGGCATTTTAAATGGTTACAATATGTTTTCATTTAGCATGTGTAGTCAAGAATTATATATGTGGATTTGGGGCAGCTATTGATAGGGCAGTTTTGAAATTCATCTTTGTACTACTTATGAAATATGTTTGCTAATAAAATTAATGGTGTAACAAAGAGTACAGAAAGAATATTGAAAAGTAGTTACTAGCATATCTGAAAGTGTGTGTGCTTTGGGGGAGTATAAAAAAGGTGTATTTACTAGTACATGTTAGTCCACCACTTATTTGCTTTGTCATTTAAGCAAGTGATTTAACCTCTTCACGTCTCAATTCACAAATCTCTGGTTACCCACTTCATAGGGCAATGTGAGGATTTCATAAATTATGCTACTTAGCTAATGTTAGTTTTTATCCCTTCCCAAAACACTTCTGCAGTCCCTTCTTATTAACAACTAATTGACATGCTAATTACTAAGAGCTTCTATACATTCAGTACAACATGTTTCCTAAGGCCCTTTACTAGGCAATGCTGTTAGCCTACTTCTAGTCCAGTGATGGTGAACCTATGACATGCGTGTCAGAGGTGACACGCGAACTCATTTTTTTTGGTTGATTTTTCTTTGTTAAATGGCATTTAAATATATAAAATAAATATCAAAAATATAAATCTTTGTTTTACTATGGTTGCAAAGTTCAAAAAATTTCTATATGTGACATGGCACCAGAGTTAAGTTAGGGTTTTTCAAAATGCTGACACGCCGAGCTCAAAAGGTTCGCCATTACTGTTCTAGTCATTGTATTTCTTTCAAAGAAAAAATCTGGAATTCAGACTTTTCACTAATTTAGGAGAGCCTTTCCTCCTACAGTCATGTTTTACTAACTCGCATTTCATACAAGTACACAACATAATAACCTTTCCAAAGTTCAGTATATACCAACATATGGAAATAGAACATAAGCAACATGATTAAAACTAGTACCTTGAGGAAGTAAGGGTTATCAGATCGAAACGCCAGCATCATAATGAAAGGAGTTAGAGACAGGTGAGGCAGTTAGGGAAAGGTCTCTGGGAGAGGTATGCATACATGACCTGTGGCGACAGCTCCAAGCCTCCAGATTATTTACCCTACATACACAGAGGACAGAAAACTCTGAAACTGATACAGGGGAAAACTGGCCAATTAGAAAAAACACGGGGCATATGAAATGAGGAAGGGTCAAATTAGAAAGTGGCATGAACAGACAAAGAAGCTGCCAGCATTTATAAACCCATAGACAAAGACACTCACAGAAGGAAGGGGTTCTTTCCCATCTTGGGGACCCCTCCCCAGAGGTTCCCCTTTTGGGACTTGCTCCCCAGAGGGAGTTTGTCTATGTTTGCCATAAATTTCCACACTTCTGCTTAAAATCCTTTTGTCCTTGAATTTTTATTCTTCAAACTTCATAGGACAACAACCAGCAATTAAAGTTCCAGCTTGCCATTCTGGTTATTAATAATAGTTATCATCTTTGATTCAGTGGATCTAGTTAGCCAAAACTGGTACCTCTTACCTCCACCAAAGTAGATTTCTTTACTTTGAGTCTGTACTTTCAAATCTAACAAAACATTCTTTGGCCATACTTGGATTCACATCACAGCTCTGCATTTACTAGGTGAGTGATTTGGGTAACTAGTTGACTTTACCTAGCTTCAAGTTCCTCACCTTTAAAATGTGTGTGAGAATAAACAAATAATCTTTTCTGACAAAGAAGGGAGTTTAGGCAGCCACCATTTTTGCTCAATGACTTGCGGCTTCCCTGAGGCCACCATTTTGAAATGGCAATGGTCAACCACCCCCCCTTTAAATTAGCCAATTGCGCAAGAGTGTGAGCTTGAGTTCTTCCAATCAAGAGTGAGGGACAGGTCACATGGGTCAGGAATAAAAGCCTGGAGCAGATGCCTGCTCAGTGTGGGTATGTTCTCACACCATGTGCTGCACACCCTCCTGCAGGAGTAAAGATACGTGTCTTGCTGCCTGGTTCCTGAGTTCTGCCAGGACCCCTGGTTTGGGGGCTCGCTTTATTTCTAACATGTGGAAACTATACCAACAGCACACAGCATCTACACTAATAAAAGAGAAACATGCAAATTGGTGTCACTCCACTACACCCACCAGCCAATCAGACCAACTATGCAAATTAACCCAACAAAGAGAGCAGTTAATTTGCAGATGCAGGCACGGAGTGATGACTGAAGGGTCCTGCCAGAGTGAAGACTGGAGACTGAAAAGGCTTCGCTTCTCCGCTGTGGCCAGACCAAAGGCCTGGGTCCTGGTGCCGGAGGAAAACCGGTACCAGCAGCCAGGGGAAGGAAGGCCTATTGTGCGAATCTTCGTGCAACGGGCTTCTAGTTACTAAATGAAATTATGTACATAGAGCACCTAATAGGCATTTAGTGCATGTAAGTTTCCTCCCCATATTGTCGTAAGTTAGGATTCCCAAAGGTGTTCCAATGGATTTTAAGGCTGTAAACAACATTAACGCCACAAATATTTACCACATCATTACTATATTCTACTCTAGTGCTGAGGTAGCAGATATAAATTAAACATAGCTAGTACAAGTCCTAACACCTAGAAGGTCAATAAATGTCAGTTGTGTTTATTTCCAGACAGACAAGTTTACTATCAAACAAATAAGAAACATAAAGCTTCCATACAATAAGGAAAGCAAGAAACCTGTGAGTGAAAAAGATTTAGTATTAGAATACAAAGAAAAGAGTAATTCCAATGGAGGGGAGAGACATTACAAAAAACACTGACAACATTGGACCTTTGGAGTGGCTGAGGGAGAATGGCAGTCTGTGAATGAGGAACCTCATGAGCAGAGGCAGGAGGGTGTGTCCTGCACTAGGGAATTATGAATAACAGGCTCAGCATAGAGTGCTGGATGCTCCAGTCTGCAGGGGCAAGGGGAGCAGGCAGGATGAGAATGACAAGTACTGCAGATAGAAAGCCAGGACCCTGCTAAGGGCCCTGAGGCTGACACTGCCCTGGACCATTGCTAGACAATGAAGAACAACATGAATAGATTTCTTTTCAGAAGGATAGCTCTGGAGACACTTTCAAGGGGTCAGGGGGACTATCTCCTAAAAATCCAAGGCTAAAAATATGGAAATGGAAAGGGAATGCAAAGAAAAAGGCAATTATTTCAAGAGACATTTCATTGGGGAGAGTTTAAAATATGGATGAATGGAACACAGTGAGCCAGCTTCATTCACCTCCTGAGATCTTTCTCCGTTTGCCCTCCGTTTCTCCATCCCAAATTTCTCAATTCCTACTCACATGATAGGCTTTACATTACCTCATTTAATAAGAGGGCACTGCAAGCATGAAGGTAAAGGGAAGAGGACTGTACAAATGCTTAGAAGAGACCAAAGGACCATGCAGAGGCAACATACCTCATTCCCCTCTGAAAAGGAAGAAAGCATGAGAAGTATCATCCATCCACACATAGGTCCATCCCTGCCATACAGCATGCCACGCACAGGAAAGAATGAAGAACAAGGGGTTATGCAAAGAATGAAGGTCAAGTATGGCTCTGGAGTTTGATTCCTGGATATGACCCCTGGCCTTACCAATAAGGGCCCATATGAATTTAAGCAAATCATTTAAGCTCTCTGAGCTTCAAGTTCTTCATTTTAAAAAGAGAGACAACACAAGCCACCTTCTTTGGTTGTTATAAAGATTATGTGAGATGATTCAGGCAAAGGGCTTAAAAGGACACTGGGCATATAATCAATAACTTCTCTGGTGGTAACAGTGTAGTGGAAATATACTTTCAGAAGAAATAAAAAGGCATTACCAATTAATAAGGGGGAGGGGAGATGTTTTTCAATGCAGACAATAGATCAGCAATTTATTTTCAAAATGCAAAACAATCAGTTCTCATTTGTTGAGCCTACAATAGGGTTTGGCTTAAATGGCAGGTAGAGAGTCAAAGAGAATAGAGGTAGTGGATATTTAATAAGAAAAATATTATTAATATAAGATTAATAAATCATCATTAATTCTGTGATCTCTCCATTCCATTAGATACCCAGACTGGAGCAGAAGGAAAATTGATATACACCAAAAAAATGAACAAATAGACATGGGGAAAGGCAACTGCAGGTAGAAAGGAATCTGAGTCTGCCAACCTTATAGCAGAACAGAGACCCTGGAATGAATCTGGGCCTTGTTTCCTCATGAGTAACATAGGAGGTCAAATAAGATTTGTGACAGGCAAGCTCCCTACCTCAGGTGGGGGCCGCACCAGGACCACGTAGCATGCAGAAAAACTGCAGAGGACAGCTCCTCTCACCTGGATGATCTGATGATGCCTTATCAGGGAGGAATGTCCTACTTGGTGAGCCTTGAGCACTATTCTCATGTACCATGTCATCAGGAACATTTGGGTAGAAAAGAAATCAAGACTCTAGACTTGCACTGTCCAATATGATAGCCACTGGTCCTGTTTGGCAACCCATCACTTGAAACATGGCTTGTTAGAATTGAAATGTACTGTTCATGTAAAATGCACACCTGATTTTGAAGAGTTAATTCCTCCAAAATGGCCCTAACCGGTTTGGCTCAGTGGATAGAGTGTTAGCCTGCAGACTGAAGGGTCCCAGGTTCGATTCCGGTCAAGGGCATGTACTTCGTTGCGGGCACATCCCCAGTTAGGGGTGTGCAGGAGGCAGCTGATCAATGTTTCTCTCTCATCGATGTTTCTAACTCTCTATCCCTCTCCCTTCCTCTCTGTAAAAAATCAATAAAATATATTTTTTTAAAAAATTCCTCCAAAATGCAATATATCTAATTGATTACATATTAAAATGATAATGTTCTGAATGTATTAGATTAAAATAAATATATTATTAGAATAAATGTCACCTTTCTCTTTTTACTTTTTAAATGTGTCTGCTAGAATATTTAAATGACTTATGTGTCCCACATTCTATTTCTTCTGGACAGCTCTGCTCTAGATGGTTTTTTAAATATCTTCTGATGCAATAATTCTATGCTCTCATGACGGCATGCTAAAAGGGTAAAGTACTAGTTCTTGCATCTTTGTGGTGAATAATGCAAAAAATTTTTAAAAGTTCCAAACACAAAAGACTGGCATGAAATACCAAACCAACACTAAATACCATCAAATATAACACAACATGATGAGAACAACATTAATTTTAAGAATATGAAATGTAAATTTATTACTAAAAGGTATTAGCACACTGACAATAGGAAGGAAAAATTCATGCCCAAGGTAAAATATTCTTTTGTTTTAATTAAAGTCTTAAATTAATGTTTAACATAATTTGACAAAAATTAGGTATTTAATTGTTTTAAGAATTACATTGTTTTAGAAGTCGTTCATTAGCATAGGAAAAAATTAAGTCTCTTTAAATTAAAAGTGACAGTACACCATTTTTCTAAGAAGTAATTAGAACATAGCTAGCAACTGAACATAGAGATATTTCCTTATATAATATTTCCATTCCTGAATACAGGCAGGGCATTTGAGTTTTAGGAGGTTAAGGTCATTAATGATGACTAAAGAATGAGCGAGATGGGAAAAAGGATATATGCAATGGGAGGAAGGTACTTTTCAATTTCTTTTTTTTTTTAAATATATTTTATTGATTTTTTACAGAGAGGAATGGAGAGAGATAGAGTTAGAAACATCGATGAGAGAGAAACATCGATCAGCTGCCTCCTGCACATCTCCCACTGGGGATGTGCCTACAACCCAGGTACATGCCCTTGACCGGAATCGAACCCGGGACCCTTGAGTCCACAGGCCGACGCTCCATCCACTGAGCCAGACTGGTTTCAGCTCAATTTCTTTGTGAACAAAAGCTCTGGTTTGGGAGTCAGATGGACTTGGTTTAAATCTATTCTGCCTGACTCCAAATTCCATGTTCTTAAGCATTTTGTATCTCTTCATATATGTTTATGATCATGACTATGAATTTTTATGTAAACTCATACATGCACTCTTCATCTCTTGGCCAAACTTTTTGAAAGATTAATCTACAACTGCTTCCTGACAAAATATTCCTGAGCACATATTTGCCAAGATGTATTTATCTACATCATTTGGTCCTGCTAACATTTTTTTCCATATAGATCCCTTCCTTACTATTTCTCAAAAATACTTCTCCTCTATGAGTATATCTTGAAAAACCTTACACCATACGTGAAGTACATATAGTATGGATTTAGGTTTCTTCCACCATAATTAACAAATGAGAACTATACGCAGCTATGAAGATTCAAATATATAGCTAAACATTTTGATGATAAACATTAGACTCCAAATTTTCTGACAGGAGAACTACCTTCTCCGATAGCACATTTAAATCCTGACTGAGGGAAATTCATTACAATCCTGCATAGGCTTAGCTCCAATATTAGAAACATGCCTCTAGGCTCATTTATACAAGAATTTCTTATTCAGCATCTCAGCTGCACAGGTTTCCACACAGAAATGAGCAGGTAAAAATGGTTGGAGCTTCATAATGAGTCAACATTAACATAATTACTTTCCATTTCATCTATTACGGTACACTGTTTGACTCCCTCATTTCTTTTCATTTCAATCATTCCTTCAGAACACCCACAAGGCCCCGTTAAAGAAATGAGACTTTAGAGACAGCACTATAGAAACTGAGGTGAACTAAACAGTTTGAAATTTTCCCTTAGAAATTATCAAATGTTCCACACTGACATAAATGGTGTAATTTTGTACTCTAATATTCCTTTACATCTCTTAAAACAATGCATACAATTAACGGCATGGAAGTGATTTACTTTGGCATCACAAACTGTGACTATAAAATAACTATCCTGTTTTGTTCTTTAACAAACACAACTTAATCTTCAAAATGTGTATTGTCTATCACAGTTATCTCAGAGGCTATATAAGCACTATAATTATGTTGCCACTGCTGAAAACATCCGGAACATTCTTTTTGGAAGAAGGAATTACCTTCAGAGACAGTTTACCACCCAAACAATAAAACATGTCTCATTGCTTTATATTTTAAGGCTAGGATTTGATCAATTTAGTCACCCATCTTATTCATCAAATTTAAGGCACAAAACTTGGGCTATTTCCAAAGATTATTTCCATTCTCAGAAGATGAAGATTTACTACTAGCAAGAATATCCAGGAGAAGCAGCATTTGAATTCAAACAAAAGCCCCAGAGCTTACCAACAAGCAACTTCTCAGGCAGCGTACTTAAATACCGCGTCAGAATTCCCCAACTTGAAAAATGAAGACTATAATATTTATTCTTACACATATAAGGAAGGTAAATAAGATGACATTTGTAAAAAGCACCAGCATGGTGCCTAATAGGAAGTAAGGGATCAATAGATGAAAACACTGCATTTACACCGTGGGAAATA
Source organism: Myotis davidii (assembly GCF_000327345.1). NCBI lineage: Eukaryota > Metazoa > Chordata > Mammalia > Chiroptera > Vespertilionidae > Myotis > Myotis davidii. The sequence continues at coordinate 997,108 of NW_006284386.1, forward strand.
AATTCTAGATGCCAAACAGGAAAAAGCTTAGCAGAGATGTGTTGACAGTGGTACAAAAAGGCCTGCTCCATTTTAATTACAGAATTCTCCTATTTGACATAATATATACATGCCTGAAAGTAGCATAAACATTTTTTTAAATATTTTATTGATTTTTTACAGAGAGGAAGAGAGAGGGATAGAGAGTTAGAAACATCGATGAGAGAGAAACATCAATTAGCTGCCTCCTGCACACCCCCTACTGGTGATGTGCCTGCAACCAAGGTACATGCCCTTGACCGGAATCGAGCCTGGGACCTTTCAGTCCGCAGGCCGACGCTTTATCCACTGAGCCAAACCGATTAGGGCGTAGCATAAACATTTTTATAACCAAACTCCAAATCTCCTTTTTACTTACAATACTACAATCAAAATTTTTGGGAACCTAGTATTTCCAGGCACTATTCTAGGCACTGAAGGAGAAAAGGAAAATAAAGTTTCAGACTGAGGAATTTCAGAGGGAAGAAAGGGGTGAGGGGGAGTTGATTAACCAGGGAATTTACATGCATATATGCATAGCCCATGGACATAGACAATAGAATGTGAAGGCTGGGGTGGGGTGGGAACTGGGTGAGAGGGCAACGGTGGGGGACACAGGGGACATCTGTAGTATTGTCAACAATTAAGGTTTAAAGAAAAATGAAGGATAAAACTTCCTTAAAGCCAGTGTGTGTTTTTTTGTAAAAAAAAAGTTTCTAGCCTTAAGAAGTATAATTAACTAAATAGTTGCTTTACTTTGACTTAATTAAACAGGAGGCTTCACCTTGAAGTGCATTGGATGCTCCCTCAGCTATAGACACACACACACACACACACACACACACACACACACACACACACACACACACTTTTATACAGTAAGCTGCTAATAAGGTGTAAACATATTCGTCCATGAAACTATTTATAAGGTCCCTTTGGGAACCTGCCATTACCTAACATGACTTATAGTTCAGATTTTTATATCCATCTTCACAAAACAAAACCACCCTTACCTAATAATTAAATGATATAATAATATCTAAAATACCAGTACCTATCTTCTCAGCGACATCATTATAATTTTAAACAACACAAGAAAAGGAGTATGTTACTTGTGACTTTTATTTTAATACTAGAGGCCCAGTGCATGAAATTCATGCACGGCAGGGGAGGGGGTTCCCTCAGCCCAGCCTTCGCCCTCTCGCAGTCCAGGAGCCCTCAGGGAATGTCTGACTGACAGCATGTCTGGCTGCCATGTGGAGCGGGCCTAAGCCGGACTGTGCCACCCGCCGCTACACTTGCCAACCATAAGCCCAGCTTCTGGCTGAGCGGCGCTCCTTCTGTGGGAGCGCACCAACCACCAGGGGACAGCTCCTGCATTGAGTGTCTGCCCCCTGGTGGTCAGTGTGCATCATAGCGACCACTCATTCCACTGTTCGGTCGATTTGCATATTAGCTTTTTATTATATAGGACTATTTTGGCTACAATGTATCTATTCCTTATATTAAGTACACCTGTACCACTTTATTTTTTAAATATATTTTTATTGACTTCAGAGAGGAAGGAAGACGGAGAAAGAGATAGAAACATCAATGATAAAAATCATTGATTGGCTGCCTCCTGCATGCCCCCCTACTGGGGATCGAGCTCACAACCCAGGCCTGTGGCCCTGACCAGAATTGAACCTGGGACCCTTCAGTCTGTAGTCTGATGCTCTAGCCACTAAGCAAACCAGCTAGTGCACACCTGTACCACTTTAAATGAAATTAATCAAATGCCTAGGATTGAAGTTGAGAAAAATAGAGCCATCATGCAAAACATTTTGCAGCTATTTTTTTTTCTATTCTGTAATGAGTATAAATAATTGGTTTAGGTCAGCCTGATTATTTAGCCTATCAGAGGAAAGAAGAATAGTTAGTCATTAATTATATTCATTAAATTATGCAAAATCCAAGACTGTTTTGCTAATAAACTAGAGTATAACTAGCTATATAATTATATGGAAATCAATATGCCTTTGAGAACAGTCATTTATCAAGAGAAAATTCATTCCATAACAAAACAGCATTTTATGAGTACCTTAAACTCTAGGTAACAAAACTTCTCTAAATCATTAGATTATATAACCCTATAAGGCAAGGACTCTGGACATAAATTCATGCCAAGCTAGCGAGGCCTTTAATGCTACTGTAGTTAATATTCCATTCTTAACCACAGTGGTTGACCCCACAACCACACTACAATAGAAAGAACTTATTTTAGTGTAGTTAAGTAGATAACTGTATTTATAACTAAACTAGAGGCCTGGTGCACAGATTCGTACACTGGTGGGGTCCCTTGGCATGGCCTGTGCCCTCTCGCAATCCGGGACCCCTTGGGGGATGTCAGACTGCTAGTTTCAGCCCAATCCCCGCAGACCAGGCCGAGGAACCCCACCAATGCACAAACCCGTATGCATATAAGATCTTTGGTTAATCTCTTCCTGCCTTCGTGGCTCCCCCCTTCCCTCTGAGATTCATCAGTCTGTTCCATGTTTCCATGCCTGTGTGTTGAGTGTCTTCCCCCTGGTGGTCAGTGCATGTCATAGTTACTGGTCAAATGGTCGCTTAGGCTTTTATATATATATATATATAGATAGATAGATAGATAGATAGATAGATAGATAGCATTCTTTTTTAATAAAAGCAAACATCTACTAAATTTTTAAAATCTTTTAAACATAAAATCTAAAACAAACCCTGATAAGACAATATGCTTTGAAGGCAACAAGTGTTTAAAATTCATAAAATATAAAAATATCTTCTGCTTTGGCATTTGGCTGGTGGGTTAGGGGAGGGAGTCAATGGTGATTAGAAAATGCCCCTGGCCCCTTCTCTTTTATTTTATTTTTTAAAAATATATTTTATTGATTTTTTACCGAGAGGAAGGGAGAGAGATAGTTAGAAACATCAATGAGAGAGAAACATTGATCAGCTGCCTCTTGCACACTCCCCACTGGGGATGTGCCCGCAACCAAGGTACATGCCCTTGACTGGAATCAAACCTGGGACCCTTGAGTCCGCAGGCTGATGTTCTATCCACTAAGCCAAACCGGTTAGGGCTGGCCCCTTCTCTTTTAGAAAGGTCTTTAAAATCACCAAACATCGATTTTCCATTCAACACAGGAATCTTTAGGTACTTTTAATGCCCTCCTGGGATCAGCCAAGGTGGGCATGAGGGAAGGAAAGAATCTCTTTCTTCTCTACTTGGAAGGGGGGCTAGTAGAGGATAGTAGGTCAGACCCATTTGTCTTTCTCTGTCTGACTTATTTTACTCAGCACAATACCTTCTAGGTCCATCCATGTTGTTGCAGATAGCAAGATTTCATTCTTTTTAATTGCTGAGTCATATTCCACTGTATATATGCACCACTTCTTTATCCATCATCTACTGATGGACACATAGGTGGCTTCCATACCTTGGCTATCCTACATAATAATAAGCCTAATATGCTAAGTGCCCGGTCATCTGGTTGTCTGTTCAACCAATCAAAGCACAATTTGCTAATGATATACTAAGGTCACTCAACCACTCACTATGACATGCACTGACCACCAGAGGGCAGATGCTCTGATCGGTAAGTTAGCTTGCTGCTGGGGTCCAGCTGATCAGGATTGAGCTGATCCAGACACGCTCTGGAGCCCTTCCACAGTCCCTCCCAGGCTGGCCAACCTCCCGCATCCGTCTCTGCCCCCATCACAATCTGGGACCCCTCAGGGGATGTCAGAGAGCTGGTTTTGGCCCAATCCCGCAGGCCAGGCCAAGAGACCACACTGGTGCACAAATTCATGTACTGGGCCTCTAGTTGTAAATAATGCTGCAATGAATACATGGATATATATGACTTTTCAATTTAGTGTTTTGGGTAATACTGTACATCAATTACAATTGAAAAATTAAAACAAAATTTATGAAAAGAAGATAAGGCCCATGCCCTGGCTACATGTAACAGCAGAAACTAAGGGACCTTGCCATAGCCCTTGCTCTCAATTCTCATAGGCTCTTAACACCTAGTGGATTCACTGCACAGATCGGCTACACTGGCTTGGTTTCACCACTCCTTACTAAACTATTCAGTAGCAGCACAGCACAAACTGTGAGTATGAGCTCCAAAGCCAGACTACCCTAGGCTTCACATACTGGCTCCACCACTTACTAGATGTGGAACTCTGAGGAAGCTACTGAACCTCTCTGGACTTCAGGTTACCCATTTGTAAAAGGGAAATAATAATTGTCCCTCATGTTGCTGTGAGGTTGAAATTACTTCGTGTATTAAAAGCACTTGGAACAGTGTTTGACACATAATAAGTGTCCAATTAATATTAGCTTCCCTTACTATTTTTATATTATTATTAATATTTTCTTACTTCCTAACTCCTGCCTACTTTTGAAATTGGGCCAGTTTTCTCATTACCATTTTTAAAATTCCATTTTTGTCATTTATCTCATAGTAACATACTTTAAAGTCCAATTCAACTGTCATCTACTACATGATGTTTTTCCTGCTGTTGAAGAGGCAATTTAGCATAGTAATAAAAATGCCTCTGGAATCCGAAGAATTTCTCTCAGCTCTGACACTGACCAGTTATAACCCTTTGGACAAATTATTTAAACTCTCTCAGCAGATCAAATGGGGAATTTTTAACTTCCTTGAAATTAAGATATTCCTTTTTCCTATATTCTTCATACTTGAGTATAGTGCTAAGTAAATAATAGGAGCTCAGTAAATAACTGTGGAGTGAATAGTAGGTCTGTCTTCTTTGTTTCTTGCTAGTATGCTTTATAATTGAATATGCAAGAAAAGTTGACCCCTTATGACCAAACATTTTTTAGTTTCCATTAAGAATTATTTTTTTGTAAGTATGACCCAAAGGTAAAAATAATGTTTACCAAATATGTCCTTTTTTTCCTAATGTAGCATACTAAAATTTAAGGTAAGACCTAAAATTTAAATAAGGGCTTCCATTTGTATTAGCTATATAAAGAATCTAAAAGCTTGTATATTATATGTTCCTATTTTTTACCACATTGCTTTTGATATACATTTTGAATACCAAATCTGGTAATTTTTTAAAACTCATTAATGATGCATGAGCAATTATGAAAAGGGAAAGCTTAGAATTATTATAAATTTAAGTAAAAGGAGAACATGACACCTATTTCAAAATACTTCAAGATGTAACTCAAATTGTTGAACTGGAATACTCTCACTAGTTGGCACAGATCACCGGCCAAGAAGTATATGGTGAACAGCACAATCTAAATGCAGCTGGCCTTAAGAAACAATACTGAAATTGTAACATTCCTTGACTTATAAGGTGCTCAGTAATCTGGAAAAAATCCAATTGTCTTCAGTATGATCACACAAGGATAGAAAGTACACAAAGCAGTGCTCTCAGGTATATCTCTGGATGGTAATAAAACCCTTTGAAAAGTCACCCGGATGAGTAAGTGGAAGACCCATGGACCTATCTTATTTTTCTGGACTCACTCATATAGTAAAGTATTGATTTTTGTAATACCTGAACCTATCCTTTAAAAAATTTGACCGGTCTTGAATATGACTGTGTTTGCCTTCCTCTGTAAAATATAAGTATTATACTACTGATTTTAACAGAAGGTTATGGAAAGGTAACACAAATATGTACTTAAAATATACTCAATCATAATTTACTACCTTAATTATAGTTTTAAATATAGATAAAATATAGAATACCAGTTTTTAAAATATGTTACAAAGAGCAATTAAGGAGAATAGAAAAATTTCCTTTAAATTCAGTGTTTTCTATATACAAATCTAATACTACTTTACAAATCATTCGGTAATTTTTTATTTTCAAAATTCCTTCAATTTACAACTTCATATACTCTATAGCTTAATCTGTGACTCCTTACAGAACTTCCCATATTTACTAGTATGTCTCTCGCACAAAAAGTATGCATTTCTAAGAAAGATGAGAAAAAAAAAAAGAAGACTAACAAGGGGAACAATTAGGCATATGTATCTATCCAAATTGTTACAAGTAACAACAAAAATCTAAAATGTGATTTTTACCTAAAGTCCATGCTTCTCCCATTATTTGCAAATAATACACCAGTGTATCCTCTCATGTCTTACTTTTAAAGAATAAGGATGAAAATTGGGAATTTTCAAGCTGTGAAAAGCCCTAGAATGATTGCCAGCAACTTTAAGAGATCAGAAATATCGTGTTTTCTATTCAAGAGCAAAGTGATATAAAAATCTTTGTGTGGTCTGTCCCTACTTGCTTGGCATTTAACTACCCAGAAGATTTTGCTTGGAAATTTTAAAATTTGGCCCAGCATTTCTAGGTGTTGGGATTTAGCCTACACTTAATCCTATGCAAACATGCAAAGATGCACGTACAAGAATAGGGGAGGAGTGGTACAATAAATCTGCTTCCAAACACTCCAGCCTTCTGTTTCTTGAATATACCCAGTCATTTCTACTTTAGGGCCTCTTCACTAGCTATTTGCTTGGAAAGCTAGTAAGCTTGGAAATTTTACCATGCAACTCCCTCCACCAGATAGTTTACAGAATTTTAGTATTGCCACTGGTCCTTGAGGAACCCCATTTTATTATTCTCTATCCAGAAAATAATTTATTCCTACCCTTTTTTTTCACTGCTAAATCAGTGTCCATCTCTGTATGTATACAATAAGTCATTCCATATTGCCTCGACTTTAATAGTATTTGCCACGGCACACTGTCAAAGTATATGTGAGGGAAAGTTGACTTTTTTTTAGTTATGAAAGTAATACATGTTCATGTTGCAAACTATATCAAGCAGTACATAAAGATATACTGTGAAATGTGAACATCCCACTCCCCAGAGCAGACCACTGTTGAGTGTTTTGTGGATTGTTCCATACATTTTTATAATATAAATCCAAGTACTTCATACACACATACACATCTTTGAAAAGATAGGTTTTTACCATACCTATTCTTTTGTACCCTTTTGCTCAATTATTATGTTCCCATTAATAATGATTACTCACTGATATTTTGGATTCTCCTCCTTAGAGGAAAAAGAAAGAACTGTACTTTCCTACCCTTTGAAATTAGCTGTGGCTATGAGACTTATTTTGGCTGATGCAATCTGAGTAGAATGAAGGATGGTACTTGTAGACCAGTGGTTCTCAACCTTCCTAATGCCGCGACCCTTTAATACAGTTCCTCATGTTGTGGTGACCCCCAATTTCATTGTTACAAACTGAACATAATTAAAGCATAGTGATTAATCACAAAAACAATATGTAATTATATATGTGTTTTCCAATGCTCTTAGGCGACCCCATGTGAAAGGGTCGTTCGACCCCCCAAAGGGGTCGCGACCCACAGGTTGAGAACCGCTGTTAGATGGAAGTATCTAAGAAGCTATTATGTAACTTCTACTTCCTTTTGTCATATGGTGGAGCCAAGAACCCTGAGTGAGAAAAACATGGGGCAGAGACCTCACTGACACATATGAACATGAAGCATAAATAAGAAATAAGCCTTTGTTGTTTAAAGACAGTGAGGCTCAGTGATTGAGCATTGACCTCTGAATCAGGAAGTCATGGTTCCATTCTCGGTGGGGGAACATGTCCGGATTGTGGGCTCAATCCCCAGTGGGGAGCATGTAGGAGGCAGTCAAACAATGATTCTCTCTCATTATTGATGTTTCTATCTCTCTCTACCTCTCCCTTCCTCTCTGAAATCAATAAAAAATATATATTTTTAAAAAGACATTGAGTTTTGGAGTTTAATTAAATTCTCAGTGTATATTAGCCTATCCTCACTAATATTATATCTTGAAGTAGATTGATATCAGCACACACAGATCCACCTGATTCACTGAAATGATTACATAACATTCTTCTGCATGGATGAATGATTTGATTCACTTGATCAACACATTCTGTGAGTGAATACTATGCCTTAATTATTGCTTTAAGTGCTTTAGATGTTAAAGTTCACTTATTCCCACAGCAATTCTGTGAGACAGGGTCTATTCTCACCCATGGTTTCACAAATGAGGAGAGTGAAAAACCTACAGATTAAGTTAAAATTGTCCTCAAGTGCCCATAGATAGCATATGACAGAGACAGAATTTGAACCTAGTTATAGCTCTAGAGTCAATACTTTTAATCACTTAGTCATACTACCTTTTCATGTTATGGGGAATTAGATAATACATAAACATGCAAGAAAATATGAAATACTTATAGTTACTGTGATGAAAATAAAACAGAGGAATACAATGGGAAGTGGGAGCAACTGTATGGTCAATATTAGGAAAGGCTTCTTTGAGGAGTAATACTTAAGCTGAGACCTGAATGGCAAGATTAGGTCCTGTTAAAAAAAAAAATCTTTGCAAAAAGCTTTCCAAGCAAATAGCTAGTGAAGAGGCCCTAAAGTAGAAATGACTGGGCATATTCAAGAAACAGAAGGCTGGAGTGTTTGGAAGCAGATTTATTGTACCACTCCTCCCCCTAATAGACACAAGCATCCACTATTCTTGTACATGCATCTTTGCATGTTTGCATAGGATTAAGTGTAGGATAAATCCCAACACCTAGAAATGCTGGGCCAAATTTTAATAGATAACATGAAATTTGACCTCCAAAAAGATGACAGGAAAAATTGGTGCTTGTTTCCCATAACCTTTCTACATTATTATCATGTGTTTTAACCTTTGCTAATCTGTTAGACTTAAAAATGTTATGTTACTTGCTGGTTAATCCACATTTTAAAAATTCTGTGTGAAGTATCTTTTATATATTTATAATTTGTATTAACTGTAAACTGCCTGTTCAAGGGTGTTACCATTTTTAGGCTGGAATTTTAACTTGCCTGTATTTATTTTGTAAAGTGTCTTTGTATATTAAGAATATGAGTCCTGTCCTGACCAAGTGACTGAGTTTGTTGAAGCATCTTCCCTTACACCAGAAGGTTCGATCCCCAGTTCAGGCATGTACAGGAGACAACTGATCAATGTTTCTCTCCCACATCGATGTTTCTCTTCCATATTGATGTTTCTCTCCTCCCTCCTTCCTCTCTCTCAAGTCAATAAACATATCCTCGGGTGAGGATTTTTTTAAAAAAGAGAATATGAACCCTTAGTCACATGTATTGCTATTATATTTTTTCATTCTGCAATGTAGTATTTAATTATGTTTATGATCTTTTTATCAAATAAAGGTTGGAAATTGAATAACAAATCTTTACTGAGTTCAAGTGTCTCTTACATCATACATTAATTCCCATATAAATTAAGGTCTATTCCTGGATTCTCTGTTCCATTCCAATAATCCATCTGGCTATTCCTAAAACAGAATTAAACTATTTTAATTACTGTAGCTTTAACGTTTTTTTCTTATTTTGTGGGATTATGACTGTCCCAGTGTTTTTTTAGCTATTCTCATCCTTATTCTGAAAAATAAAATTTAACATTATATTACCAATTTCTAAAAAAAAAAACTGTTTTAAAATTTTTATTGGTATGTCACTGAATGTTTCTACCAGTAATTGCTATAATAAATAGAACTTTTCCCCATTAATTACCATTTAACTCTATTTGCACATAGTAATGCTATTAACATTAATTATTTATTTTACCAGGTATTCATATAATGTGCAAATGATTTTACATATTCCTTTCTAATCTTTATATTTCATTCTATTGTCTCATTGCATTGCTTAATACACACTGTCCTCCTCTCTTGCAAAACTAATAAAGAGCTAAAAATTACTAGTGATTGTGAACATCCTTATATTGTTCCTAACTTTAATGGGAATGCTTCAAGTATTTTACCATTAAATCTAACAGTGAGATTTGATTTGAGATATATACTTTCATCATGTTAAGAAAATAAGTAACTTCCACTGTATTAAACATTTTAAAAATAAGAATGCATGCTGAATTTTATCAAAGACATTTTGATAATACATATTAAGATATTTTCTTCTTTCTGTGGTATTTTAAAAGTCTCAGTAGAACACATTCATCAGGTTTTTATATTCCCCCCTATATCTAACATATTATTTAGGCACAATTTTCCCTGGCAACAACGTACTACCTTTCCAAATAGTGATGCATATCCATACAAACTTTTGTGGTTCCTTCCTTATTAACATAAACCACACAGGCTTCCCTGTTATGAAAATGGGAATTGTAAACTCTACAGTGTAAAAATGGAATCAAAATTTTATATCCCTACAAATCAAGATTTCCCAAAGTGTTTTGTGAGACACTAGTATGAGATGATAATGAATGCCCTGGAATCATCTGATATATAGAAACAATGAGTTAAGAAGCTTAATTATTTTTTCCACTCTAGGACATTTTGGATTATCTGCTACATTAATGTGCACTGTGATTCTTCCCAGTAAGGAGGAAAGTACAGTATGCAAAATTTCCCATGATTATTGGGCCAAGACACCTCCTACATCCACGTAAACAAATAGCATTTGAGTGGTCACTGGCATTCAAACATGAACATTGGGATAGCTGTCCAGCTAATCTGACCACTCTTATTGCTGCTGACAACCAAGACATCCACCAATCAAGGAGCCTGTCCCCAGCCGGTGGGGATTAGGCTGACTCACTGAGAGAAGAAAAGATGAAAAAAAGACAAAATTTTAGTACCATTCTCATCTCCAATTATCTTGAGCTTTACTCCTGTCCATACTAGTCCCATACACAGAGACAACAGTTCTCAAAGGACTCCAGTGTGTCACAGAAACCTTTTTATGGGGGGATTCAAGGTCAACACTGCTCTCATAATAATACTAAGACACTCCAGAGGCTACATGACTTTGGATAAATATTCACTTGGATAGCAAATGAAGTATGTCTCTGTATGTTCTTCTATTTTAATGTTTTCCTCAGTCTTAAATCTTATCAGAAAATGGCAATATATATAATTCTTATTTTAAAAGTTCTTTGGGAGCCACAATGATTTTAAGAGTGTAAAGCGACCAAAGACCAAAAAAAATGTGAAAGTCATTTTAACTTATTGGTCTAAGTGGGCTTTGTCCCTCTAACACAATTGGTTTTGTTATCTTTTGAAAAGCAGTCCTCCAGATCTTTTGGGTTGTTAATTCTGTTTTTAACCTAACATGCTCTCTTCACCTGAACTATGGTTTAATAGTAGATAATATTTTTTTCTATGCAATAGCTGCCTTAACTCTGCCAATTTGCCATTCAGGGAATCCTTTCAAACACTGAAACACTGAAATCCTTTCAAACACTTGCTTTTTCGATTTAAATCTTTAGCTAATACTTTTCCCTTCCTTTACAAAAAGAAATTCAGATCCTTTAAAAAGTGTTATATAAATAACAGATAATAGTTAGAGCTTGGAGTATAAGAGGAATGAATTAAAATTATGATCTAATCAATCTTCAATTGTTGATATAGATTAATTATTACCTTGTTTTCTTTCCTAAGAATATTTCATTTTAATGGATCATTGTAGGCTTTACAATAATATTTAACCAAGAAAGCATATCCAAGTAAAGGAATGTGTTTTACAAAAGATTTTAAACTTATTATACATATTTGTCACTCTGTTACATATAATTCTATTTCAAATGTTTAAGTAATAATTTTCCCCAAATAACCCAAACTTTAACTCTTTCACAAACTAAGTTCAGCTACTCTACTACTAGCTATATAGCTCTATAACCAGCTACCTATCCTGGGGTAAATCACGTACCTTTCCTGCTTTCAAAGAAGGGTATTGGACCAAATGACCTCTTCTAGTTCCAACTATTTCTGACATTGCAAATCAGGCATGACCTTACCATTAAGCTATGTCAGTGCCAGAATTCCTCCCCATGGCAAAGTGTGCACATATGCAACTTAATGGCAGTATTTGACTCTCACAGATAATGTAGAATGGTAGTCATTCATATATATGTACCTTATAGTATAGTGCATCTTTCTATGTTATTCTAATTATAATTGTTATTCACTTTCATCGTCAATGTTTTTAATGGCTTTTAACTATTAAAACCATCATATTTTAAACTCACTTGGAGTTTAGGCGGATTTAAATACAAAACTGCAATTAAAATAAATAGCAAATAACCATATGGGGGGAAAAGGACTTTGAGAAATGGTAAACTTTTCAGGAGTACTGAACACAATTTAAATAATTCTATATGTAAAATAAATGGTAGAGAGAATACTAAGCTTTACGAAAATTAATGGTGAAGGCTTTTTGCAGGATTAATCAGATAGTGGAGGTGGAGAACATGAAGGTGAAAATACAAGAACCAGACGGGAACTGACAGATCTGAGAAGTGCTTGACCATGGAGAACACGGGGAGAGGAATGGGTATGGGGTAGCTCAGGAGGGGGTGGCAGAGCGAATGGTGATGTTACTAACAGTGACAGGGATCACAGAGGAAAAGCAGATGATGGGAGGCTAGAGTGACTAATAAGGAAAAATGAAGAAGTTCATATTAGATATATTAAGTATAAGGTGCCAGTGGAATAATACAATATAGTTTAAAGTAATCATCTTTAAAGGATAGCTAATATAACATGTTCTTATCTGTATATATAAAAGGCTAATATGCTAAGTGTCCATCCAGGTAATGATGTCATGTAGCAACACCCGGCTTCCTCTCCCTAGCAACTAGCCTCCTTGCAATTTCTTCAGCCCAGGAACATGACTTCCTTTATAGTCAGGTGGAAACACTTTAACCAAATGTCTGAGAAGTGTTTTCCATGCCTCATCTCATTTGATCCCTCACAGAAGTCCTGAAGTAGGTAGAGAGGAGACTTGGTGGAATCCTGTTTTCTTTTCATTAGCCGGAAAACGGAGATTCAGAAAGCTTAGAAACATGACCCAACTGAAGAGAAATAAGAAATGGTGGACCTTGAAAATGACTTCAGGTTTTCTCACTGCACAGAATATAGTCAAACACTGCTGCAGTGAAATCTAATCACACGCATGTGTTTCAATCTGTCATTGTTAATTGTGAATTTGGTTGACACTTCTATTATAGAGAAAGGGCGAACAGCGACATTAAAATATTTCTTTTAATTAATTTCCTTTCAATGTACAAGAATTTGTGCACTGGGCCACTAGTATAACAAGAAAACAAAATAATAAAATAAATTTAATCTAAGAGAATATTACAGCTATCTAGATTTCTAATAGACCTGCTTACATGCCAAGAATTAGCTCTTGCCCTGACTTGTTTGGCTCAGTGGATAGAGCATTGGCCTGCAGACGGAAGGGTCCCAGGTTCAATTCCAGTCAAGGACATGTACCTTGGCTGTGGGCACATCCCCAGTAGCAGGTGTGCAGGAGGCAGCTGATCGATGTTTCTCTCTCATCAATGTTTCTAGCTCTCTATCCCTCTCCCTTCCTCTCTG
>NW_006284386.1:1010809-1041218 GCF_000327345.1 Myotis davidii
TATATATATATACTAAAATTAAAAAAGAATTAGCTCATGTTTCTAGCTTTATGATTTAGTATAATTTTCTACCCACATAAACAGGGCCCATCACAAATACACTTTAAAATTTCCACTAAAACATACATCGTACCAATTTATAACTGACAATATTCTTTAGTAAAATGGTAAATTAAAAAAATGAATGTAATAATTAATTTACATCAAAATGTTAAAGTTCTTCAAAAAGTTTTTATCAGATTAGTAAATTATGTAATACTTGTGAGAGAGTGAAAAGGTTATTTTAGTTACATATAAGCAACCACTTTCAAAAGGATTCAGTGTCTCACCTGAACAGAAATACCTAAGCAAAGCAATTGATAATATGCTGCACAGGTTTGTGATATGTGGTGCATGTTCATTTTAAACCTTTACATAAATAATTAAGGGAGAAAATCATATGGTCCATGGCCCCAATTGTTTACTTATGCAAATCAACTGGCATTTTCTTAAATAGCTCAGGAGATTGGTCTTTTGAGAAAATCAAAAACACTTTGAGGGAAAAGCATCCTGATGAACATCTGCAGTATATTGTCCCTTACCACTGTGCATGATGTTATCATCTCTTTCTGAATACATTATCTACAACTGAAATCCTGACGCATTTATTTGTTTTTTGGGTGCCGACTGCCATGAGCATGGACAGTGGGCCTTCTACTTGTACTACAGAGAGCAGATGGGAAGATGTTACCAACTATGAGCCTTGTTTTTGTTTTCCTCTTCACATCTGTACCAGAGCATTTCATTTCCAATAAGTATATAATTTAAGGACATACAATTTCCCCCATGTGTGCTCTTCAACTTTGAATGTCTGGTGCTCAGTTAAATTTCATCTGTTTGCAATTTTTTCCCTTAGAAGGCATTATTTTTAGCTTCCTAGACTATTAACAAAACACAAAACCTGGCTATAAATCTACTTCTAAATGTTAACTCCCATTAAATCTATTATCATTATAATCTCCCCAAATATGCCCTCCAAAATGGTCAAAATAATTTAATAATACACTGTCCTGTCAAAAGTTGAAATCCACATGTGACAAGAGATCAGAGTATGGAGGGAAAGGTGGATATGTTCATAAATCTACTTTCTTGTTTTCCCTTAGTCAAATCAATAGATATATAACATATTTGTGTTTTTTAATATCTGAAAAAGTAGGTAAAAGAACTGCTGTGGATTTCTTCACCCTCTGCAGCATGAATGGACATGGAGACTATTATGCTAAGCAAAATAAGCTAGTCAAAGAAAGACAAAATCACATGTTCTCACTTATATGTGGAACCTAATGAACAAAAGAAACTGATAAACAAAATAGAAACAGAAGCATGGATACAGGGAACATACTGACAGAGGTCAGAAGGGAGCGGGTCAAGGGGATTGAATGAAAGAAGGTAAAAAGATTAGCCAAAGAACATACATGCATAGCACAAAGACACAGACAACAGTGTAGTGATAATAGCCAGAGGGGCAAGTGGATGAAGGGGGGATGGGAGACATCTGTAATAGTATCAACAATAAATGAAAGAAAGGAAGAAAGAAAGGGCATAAATATACATTTGTATCCTTTACAAACAAATGGAATTTAAAATTTCCTCTTACTAAACTGAGAGTTAATAAACAAGGCATATATGGAGATTTTATTAATTCTATCAATGAATGCCAGGCTGTGACGACTAAAGGGGAATAAAGATTATGTAATCAATTCAACCTCTCCTTCCTGATCCTTTTTTCCTTTTGTCTCATTCCAATACTAAGACAAATTCACTGTGGAAAATTTGGAAAATCCAGTTAATATAAAAGAAGAATAAAATCACCATAATTTCTCATTAAGCAAGACTACTGTTAATATTTTAGCACAGCCGAAACCGGTTTGGCTCAGTGGATAGAGCGTCGGCCTGCGGACTGAAAGGTCACAGGTTCGATTCCGGTCAAGGGCATGTACCTTGGTTGCGGGCACATCCCCAGTGGGAAGTGTGCAGGAGGCAGCTGGTCGATATTTCTCTCTCATTGATGTTTCTGACTCTCTATCTCTCTCCTTTCCTCTCTGTAAAAACTCAATAAAATATATTTAAAAAAAAATATTTTAGCACAGTCTTTTTCCCCCCACGACAGTATATTCTTAAACAAAATTGTGGTCATATTATATGTTGTATGTAAATTCATATCCTGCTTAATATATCATGAAAATCTTTCATATTATTATAGATTGGTTTTAATATCATTTAATAATTACTTAACAAACCGTTATTATTGGGTATCTGTGTTATTTCTAATTTTCACTATTAGAAAAAATGCTAAAGTGAATATTTATGTACAGATTCCTTTTTTATACATTAGTTTCATTAGGAAATTTTTTATAAATAGAATTATAGGATGTCTGTAATAAATTTTTAAAATATATTTTTATTGATTTCAGAGAGGAAGGGAGAGAGAGACAGAGCTCGAAACATCAATGATGAGAGAGAATCACTGATCGGCTGCTACCCCACTGGAGATCGAGCTCGCAACCCAGGCCTGTGCCATGACTGGGAATTGAACCATGACCTACTGTTTCATAGGCCAACAATCACTGAACCACACCATCTGAGCCATATAAACATTTTTATTGCTTGTGTTTCATTCTGCTAAATTGCCTTCCAGAAAGATTTTGTAAATCAACCATAAAAAAATGAAAATACAGTCCTAGCTGGTTTGGCTCAGTGGATAGAGCGTCAGCCTGTGTCCTAAAAGATCCCTGGTTCAATTTAGTTAAGGGCATGTACCTCGGTTGCAGGCTCTATCCCTGGCCCCGGCTGGGGCATGTATGGTAGACAACCAATTGTTGGGTCTCTCTCACATCAATATTTATCTCTCTCTGTTTCTCCCCCTCCTTTCCACTCTATCTAAAAATCAATAGAAAAATATCCTTGGGTAAGGATTAACAACAACAGCAAAAAAGAAAATTTATGCTTCTTGGCACCCTCACCAAACAGATAATTATTTTAGATCTTTTTTACTTATTGAATTACACCATTCATTTAATAGGCATTTCTTTTACTAGTAAGGCTAAATATATGCTCCAACGGGCACACCCATACATGTCCATACACATCCACATAAGCCCACCAATACATACCATACATACCATGTACATAATCTATATAATTTACACTATGTGAATATTATATCATTACATTTGCTCTTATTTCTATGAAGATAATTCTTTTTCCTGTTGATGAATAAAATACTTATATATAAAAGTATTAATCCATTATAAATATTTTATAAAATTGTTCTAAATTCATCCTTTGTCTTTTAATAATGCATACTATGTTCTTCATTTACAAAACTTCCTAATTTGTGTAGAGTCAAAAATATACTTCCTTTTATGACTTCGATATCATTATACCTACTCTTTAACTGTTATGAAATTTATTCTGATGTACAGTGTGAGGTAGGGAATCAATTTATATTTTCCCTTCAATAATTTGTCAATTGATTCAGCAACACTTTTCCCAACTGGTATGAAATATCTCTAATATAATTTCTAAAATTAAAAAACTCTCCTCATAATTCTCCCTCTATTTCACACATTTTATCCTCAGAAATACACCAGTAACAGCATTTGTGAATACTAGCCACCTATATATCTGTTTAAACATTTTACAATATGTACTCAAGGGTATCAAAACCCACCCTTGAATTAAAATGATCCCTTTCATTCAAACAACACCAGGGCACATTTATATGTTCAAGTTCCCTTCAATTTCATGCACAATCTAACAGCAAGCCAGTGGGTACTGGGAAGGTAGAAAATAGAGGAATTATTCAGGAAACTAAATACAATAATCTTTTGTTTTAATGTTATATTATTGCATAATGAATATTTTTATATTACTGAAACTAATAATACAAGGAAGTAGAGTTTAATGTGAAGTTGATGGTTTCTTATGTTCAGAATGTCTAAAAGTTCATTGTTCACAAGTTTTAAATGCACTTTATAATCTATATGTAACCTAAGAGTAATATATAAACTTTCAAAAGTCAAAAAGACAAAAAAAACCCCACAACATAGCAGGTGTGTCTTTGATGTTTTAGAAGTAGCCAAAACAATGTATTCTACAGCAAAATCTAAAGCAGACATATAGAATTTTGCCTGTTGTGAGCCTTGTATGTGGGAGACTTATGCTACTGTGTCTTATGTATACAAATGGATTATAGAGCTTTAGAAAAAGTTCAATGCATCTTTAAAGTGTTTCCAAAGTGAAAAATAACCTTTTTAAGAGGTAAAAGTCAGGTTCAA
Source organism: Myotis davidii (assembly GCF_000327345.1). Taxonomy (NCBI): domain Eukaryota; kingdom Metazoa; phylum Chordata; class Mammalia; order Chiroptera; family Vespertilionidae; genus Myotis; species Myotis davidii. The sequence continues at coordinate 1,015,129 of NW_006284386.1, forward strand.
TATCAGTATTTGTGACAGCAAACTATCAGAGTTCCATCCAGGCGCTCACTTTCAAAGGAGATAAAAACTATATAATAGAACCAAATAAAGACTGCATTCTTAAAGCTATGGGAGGGTGACCAATGCCAGATTTAAGAATGAAAACTTGCACTTCAGCCAAAAAAGTTAAGTTGAAAGAACAACAAAAAAATCATTATTTTGAAAACTTTCAGTATATTCTTTAGAGAATCTACTTTCATTCAAATTGTTCTTCATAACTTCAAAATGTTAAATAGTTTGAGTCAGTCACCTGGGAGACATGATGTGATCATCATTGGTCAAATACTCATGCAATAAATTCAAAAGCTCTATCTATACTCCTGGCCCCCACCACCCTGGCTCAAGGACTGTCACAGCTTCCTCTGTGTGCTCATATGCAAGAAAGTCAGAGTTTGAAATCTAGAGTGAAGCAAAAAGTCCATGGGTTCTGCTGTTTAGCCAAAAAGAAAAACAACAAAGAATACAGAAAGCCACTTTATCCATAGGAGATACATTCCAAGACACCCAGTGAATGCCTAAACCACAGATACTACTCCAAACCCTTTATATACTAAGTTTTTCCCATGCATACATACCTTTTCCCTGAAAGGAAACACTTTATGGCTTTTATTTGACATTAAAAATGGACAAAGAACTTGAATAGACATTTCTCCAAAAAAGACATCCTAATTGCCAACAGGTACATGAAAAGATGCTAAGCATCACTTACCAGGGAAATTCAAATCAAAATCTCAGTAATATCACCTCACACCTGTTAGGATGACCATTATAAAAAATAATAAGTGTTGGCCAGGATGTGGAAAAATTGGGCCTCTTGAGCACTTATGATGGGAATGAAAAGTAGTGCAGCCACTGTAGAAAATAGTATGGAGATTCCTCAAATAATTAAAAATAGAACTACCATATGCTCTAGCAAATCCCACTTCTGGGTATATATACAAAAGAAATGAAATCAGGATCTCAAAGACATAACTACATTCTTATGTTCATTGCAGCATTATTCACAATAGCCAAGATGTGAAAATAGCCTAAATGTCCACAAACAGATGAATGGATAAAAATGTGGTATGCGCATATAATGGAATATTAATCAGCCATAAAAACAAAGGAAATCCAGTCACATGCTACAACATGCATGAACCTTAAAGACATTATACTAAGTCAAATAAGTCAGTAACAGAAGGATAAATACTGCATGATTCCACTTATATAAGGTATTCATAGTAGTCAATAGCATGAGATAGAATGGTGGTTGATAGGGGCTAAGGTCAGAGGCAAATGGACATAAAATTTCATTCATGCTAGATGAAAAGTTTTAGAGATCTGTTGTACAACATTGTGCCTGTAGTTAGCAATGCTGTACTAAACACTTAAAATTTTAAGAGGATAGATTTCATGTTATGTGTTTCTTTTACCACAATAATTTTTTAAGACAAGCATATAAAACAGGGTTGGTCTCTGCAAACATATTGATTCATTCCAACTTTGAAACAGGGAGATTACTTTTTTGGGAATAAGAAGTATTCTGTTCCAGCTACTATTAGACTAAAGAGGAAGTCTCCAGAAAAGGTGGAATGGGGAGACACAGAGAGATCTTGTTTACATCAAAGACCCAATAGAGCAGCATTCAAAGTTCCTCTGGAATATCAGGAAATAACTGTGACTGGGTGTCTAAAAATTTCACAATTTACTATTTTATATACCAGTCAATGAAATATGCATAAGAATTCAATAACATGCTGAGAACATCTTAAAACACTTTTAAAATACATAAATACAAGGCACTGTTCAAAGTTAGTAAAAGAAGCCACTTTTGAGTGGAGAATAAAGATAAAGATCTCTGGCAGCGTATAATTTAAAACAATCATCAATGGAAGAAAACTTAAGAGAAAATAATGAGATATCCTTAAATGTGGATATCCTTAAAAAGCGGTAAAATCAAACTCAAGATAAATCTTACAGTCCAATGGTAATGATTATTTTTTTATGTTATCTGGATTTCCATTAAAGGGTTTTTTCCCCAACATGGTATTTCAAATGTGTCTCTACGTACGTTCCTGACAGGATAGTAGTTGAAAAACATCTACACGATTACTTGCTGTGCCGGCCTTCCTTTGTTGAATAAATGGCTTAATAAAAATGTTTAGAGTAGGAAACCATTCATGTTGAAAATGTGAAATGTCTTCTTTAATAGACAATTAAGCATCAGCACATCTATGTGAAGTGCACACATTTTTTAATGTAAACTTTCAAGCAAGATTTAAATCAGCCTTGCAGATATATTCAAAATAAGAGTTGGGCTGGAGAAAGGAAGTACACCATTTTTCTTCTGCCAATAGAAAGTCTTCTGTCACTATCACTCCAGAATACTAACTAGTCTTTAGAGTGACACAGGTACTAGTACAAGTGATGGCATTTTGTAAATTGTATCATTATCCTCTTTATTAACTCCACATCTATGCCTCATTTGAGTTAACAATCAATGCTATATGGAATTTGGTCTACCTATTGAGTATTTGCTAAATCAGCCCCATTATGAAGACATGACACAAAGGGAAGGATGACACCTTCTGTTTTGTTTTTTTCTTCTATAATTATAGTATATTTTAAAACCGGGGATTATTTAAAAATAATTTTAATTATTTTTTCAATTACAGTTTACATTCACTATTATTTTGTATTAGTTTCAGGTGTACATCACAGTGGTCAGGCAATCATATACTCTACAAAGTATTCCCCCTGAGACACCTTTCTTAAGTATCTAGGAACTGGAGTTATCTATAATAATAAAAGCATAATATGCTAATTGAACAGACATCCTTCTGGCCATCCTTCCAGACCACCTTCTGGACAAAGCCAGGGCTGCGAGGGAAGCCCAGGTCCCAAGTGCCAGAGGGAAGCCGGTGCCGGCAACCGGGGGAAGGAAGGCCTACTCTTGCATGAATTTCATGCATCAGGCCTGTAGTATGTAATAAAAAGGGCCATGAAACTAAATCTTCCCAATTAAAAGTGGGCCAAAAAATACAAAATTTTTATACCAAATGAGATATAATTAGTTATTTTTTAATGTATCTTTATTGTTGCAAGTATTAGAGAGATCCTGTATTTTCCCCCATTGACCCCTTCTACCCCACTCCCACTCCTTCCCCAGGCCTTTCCCCACACCCCCCACTATTCTCCCTCCATGGACTATGCATATATGCATGTAAGTTTTTTACTTAAACTCTTCCGGTCCCTCTCCCTTCCCTCGGAAATACATTACACTGTTCCATGCTCCTATGTCTCTGGATCTATTCTGGTGGTCAGTTAATTTTGTTCATTAGATTCCACATATAAGTGACATCATGTGATACTTGTCTTTCTCTGGCTTACTAGGTGTATCGGTTAATAATGCGAAATTTTTTCAATAGATGGAGTTACACATATGTTAATATACATGCAATTTGATATATATGCTATTTTGTTGTATTGACACCAAGCTTCAAAACTTCATGTCAAATTTTCTGAAGGTGTTAACATCATAGTTATTTTTAGGCTTAAAAATGTTGAATTTCGTGCCAAAGAAAGAGCATTTGCAGGAAGTTTTAATTTATTATTTTATTTTGAAGAAAAGTGCTGCTGAAAGTTATCGTATACTTCAGGAAGCTTATGGTGAACATGCTCTATCTCACAATACTTGTGAACACTGGTTTAAACACTTTAAAAGTGATGATTTTGATGAGAAAGACAAAGAACATCCAGGTCAACCGAAATAGTTTGAAAACCAACAATTACAAGCATTAGTGGATGAAGATGCATGTCAAACTCAAAAACAACTTGCAGAAGAATTAAGCGTTGCTCAGCAAACAATTTTTGATCATTTACAAGCAATGGGAAAGATTTTAAAGGAAGGAAAATGGGAGCCACATCAACTGAACAAAAGACAAATGGAAAAACCGAAAAGTCATCAGTAAAATGTTGCTTCAACAGCATGAAAGAAAGTCTTTTTTGCATCCAATTGTGACTGGTGATGAAAAGTGGATTTTTTTTGAGAATGTATGAGCTTCTAAAACCAGGTGAAACCGTTCATACTGATCGCTATGGACAACAAATAGTCAATTTGAACCACACTTTGATCGTGAAATGAACAGAATGTGCCAGAAGACACACAAAGTAATTTTGCTTCACGATAGCGCACCTTGCTTCACGATAACGCACCATCACACACTTCAAAACCAGTTAAAGACACGTTAAAAGCTCCTGCCTGGGAAGTGTTAACCCACCCGCCGTATTCACCAGATCTTGCTCCTTCAGATTACCACTTGTTCTGATTGATGGCACACGCACTTTCTGAGCAGCACGTCAAAACGTACAAAGAGGTGGCAAACTGGGTCTCTGAATGGTTTGCCTCAAAACAAGAAAAGTTTTATTGGGACGGTATCCACAAACTACCTGAAAGATGGGGGAAATGTGTAGCTAGTGATGGACATTTCTTTGAATAAAGCACTTTTGATGTTTCTCTTGAAATAATCGTGTTTTCTTTGATGACAAAATCCACCATTATCAACTGGCACACCTAGTATTTCATTTAGTATAATACTCTCCAGGTCCCTATGCTGTGTCAAAGGGTAATAGATACCTCTTTTTTTACTGCTGCATACTATTCCATGGTGTAAACATACCAAAGCTTTTTTATCCACTCATCTACTGATGGGCACTTGGGATGTTTCCAAATCTTAGCAATTGTAATTAATGCTGCTATGAACATAGGGGTGAATATATTCTTTCTGATTGTTGTTTCAGGCTTCTTAGTATATATTCCTAGAAGCGGGATCACTGCGTCAAATGGCAGTTCCATTTATTTCATTTTTTGAGGTTGTTTCTCGATTTATTGGTGGTAGCAATTCTGGCAGGTGTGAGGTGGTACCTCATTGTCATTTTAATTTGCATCTTCTCTGATAATTAGTGACACTGAGCATTTTTTCATGTCTCTTGGCTATTTGTACATCCTCTTTGGAGAAGTGTCTATTCAGGTCCTCTGCCCATTTTTTTATTGGGTTGTCTTCCTTTTGTTGTGTTGTATGAACAGTTCAAATATTTTGTAAATTAATCCCTTACCAGATGTATCATTGGCAAATATGTCCTCCCATACAGTGGGTTCCCTTTTCATTTTGATGCTGGTTTCTTTTGCTGTGCAGAAGCTTTTTATTTTAATGTAGTCCCATTTGTTTTATTTTTTCCTTTGTTTCTCTTGATAGGTATTTTATCAATGAAAATTCTGCTCTTTGAGATGTCTGATATTTTGGGGCCTGTTTTCTTCTAGGGTTTTTATGGTTTCATGACTCACGTTAAGTATTTTATCCATTCTGAGTTTATTCTTGTGTATGGTATATGTTGGTGGTCTAGTTTTTGTTTCATTTTGGGGGTTTTTCATGTACCTGTCCAATTATCCCCAACACCAGTTTTTAAAGAGACTGTCTTTATTCCATTTATGCTCTTGCCTCCTTTGTCAAATATTAACTGAGCATAATGGCTTGGGTAGATTTCTGAGGTCTCTGCTCTGTTCCATTGATCTATATGCCTGTTCTTGTACCAGTACCAGACTGTTTTGATTACAGTGGATTTGTATTATAACTTGATATCTGGTGTTGTGAGCCCTCCAACTTTGTTCTTCTTTCTCAAGATTGCTGCAGCTATTTGGGGTCTTTTTTTGGTTCCATATAAATTTTTGAAGTGCTGTTCTACATCTTTGAAATATGCTGTCGGTATTTTGATAGGGATTGCATTGAATCTATAGATTGCTAGGGATTGCATTGAATCTATAGATTGCTTCGGGTAGTGTGGACATTTTAATTAAGTTAATTCTACCAATCTATGAAGACTGCATATTCTTCCACTTTTTTATTTCTTCTTCTATCTTTTTTTTTTCAATGTTCTGTAGGTTTTTGAGTACAGGTCTTTTACCTCCTGGTTAAGTTTATTTCTAAGTATCTTAACTCTTTTGTTACAATGGTAAATGGGATTTTGTTTTTGAATAAAAGTGGTGAAAGCGGACAACCCCATCTTGTTCCTGTTATTAGGGTAAATGGTTTTAGTTTTTGCCCACTGAGCATGATGATGGCTATAGGTTTGTCATATATGGCCTTTATTATGTTGAGGTATGATCCTTCTACACTTTGCTGAGAGCTTTTATTGAAAATGGGCCAAAACCGGTTTGGCTCAGTGGAATGTTTCTAACTCTCTATCTCTCTTCCTTCCCCTCTGTAAAAAATCAATAAAATATATTTTTTTATAAAAGAAAGAAAATGGGTGTTGGATTTTGTCTAATGCTTTTTCAGCATCTATTGATATGATCATGTGATTTCTGTCTTTCAGTTTGTTTATGTGCTGTATCACATTTATTGATTTGCAAATATTGTACCAGCCTAGCATACCTGGAATGAATCCCACTTGGTCCCGGTGTCTGATCTTTTTAATATATTGTTGGATCCAATTTGCTAATATTTTGTTGAGGATTCTAGCATCTATGTTCATCAGGAATATTGGCCTATGGTTCTCTTTATTTGTTGTATCTTTATCTGGTTTTGGAATTAGGATAATGGTGGCTTCATGGAAAGAGCTTGGAAGTGTTCCTTCCTCTTGGATTTTTGGAATAGTCTGAGGAGAATAGGTGTTGGTCGTTCTTTGAAGGCTTAGTAAAACTCCCTGTGAAACCATCCAAACCAGTGCTTTTATTTGCTGGGAGGTTTTTGATTACTGTTTCTATTTCATCAGTTGTTATTGGCCTATTCAGGTTTTCTGATTCTTCCTGATTCGGTTTTAGGAGGTTGTATTTTTCTAGGAATTTATCCTTTTTTTCCACATTGTCCAGCTTGTTGGTATATAGTTGTTCATAGTATTTTCTTACATTCATTTGTATTTCTGTGGTGTCAGTTGTTACTTCAACACTTTCGTTTCTGATTTTATTTATTTGGGTTCTCTCTTTTTGTTTCTTGATGAGACTGGCTAAATGTTCATCAATCCTGTTTATCTTTTCAAAGAACCAGCTCTTGATTTCGTAGATCATTTATATTGGTTTTTTTTAGTCTCTATTTCATTTATTTTCACTCTGATCTTTATTTCCTTCCTTCTACTTACTCTGGGCTTAATTTGTTATTTTTAATTAATATGAAAAATGGACCTCAAAAGGCTCACATATATTTTAAGATCCACAGATTTTATTGCTATTTTTGTACAGCACCGAGTAGATAGTGGATGTAAGAGCACTCCCTTCCTCAATCAGAGCTTCACAGATCAGCGTCCTTTCTGCACTAATATGCTTTTCACCAGGAAAGCCCCTGGTCTATAACATTTTCAGTTCCATATCAAGTTTTATTAATTCCTGGCTCCTATTTTCTGCTGCCTAGCATCTCTGTCCTCTATTGAGGATTTTTCCTTAGCCCAGACCCTGTTCCTGGGTCCTGGACTCTGTTTCTCAATTTCCTAGACTATTAATGGTTCCTCTTCAACACTGAAACCTACGTGCATGTACCAATGACATCATTTACCTATTATTCCCTGCCCTACTTAAAGTTGGCCACTGGCGCACTTGCCTTTTTATTGGCCTGGTTCCTTCACCAATGAGTCTAGGATATCTATACCTTTCCTTCCTTGGGGCCAGAGTAAAACATGTACAACCGGCTGACCAAACATACAAACGTGTTTACTGTTAAAGTAGCATGGTCCAGGTTAACAGACACCAGATGCCAGGAAATTAAGCAAAAGTTAATTGGACCAGATTTAGTTAGAACCTATAAAATGTAATTTCTAATCTCTAGTTTTTCAAATTACAAAACCTGTGTGTTCTCACTTGAGTATCAATGATATGTTGCTATATTGAAAAACTAAATATTTATCTTTAAAATAACATAAAAGCAAAAAAAAAATCCCCCAGCGGATTACAGAATTCTAAACACTGAGGGAGAAATTCATGATACTATCATGTATTAGGTGTCTGTGTGGAATAATCACCTAACATCCTATAAGACTGCACTTGCATTTATTCCAATGATATGTAGCAGTAACATAGCTAGCAAAGAGTGCCCTGGGTTTTCCAGGTTTCCCAATTATAGTGATGGTGAATTAATGGGGAAAGTCTGCCCCTGGGCAGATGCCACATAATTGGCATGGGTAATTTCCTCTACTGTGTGATTTGAGGGCCACTCTAAAGTCTTATCTGCCTTCACATTTACCTAGCAAGAAATACCCACCATTATTCCACTTGAAAGATAATAACATTAGAAGAATTTTTGTCAAAGAGAGAAACATCATGTGAGAGAGAAACATCAATTGGTTGCCTCCTGCACATGCCCCCACTGGTGACAGAACCCACAACCCAGATATGTGCCCTAATTGGGAATTGAACCTGTGACCCTTCAGTGCATAGGACAATACTCCAAGCAACAGCCACACCAGCCAGGGCTATGATGGGATATTTTTAATCTAATTCAATTTCATTCAGTGTGGAAACATTACAGTGAAATACTCGACCCTGAGTGACTGCAGGCAGCATGGAACCCCAAGGAGGGAACTGACAGTAAAACAAAAGCCAGGCAGAACTTGCCCAGAGTGGACTAAGTTTTCCCTGCATGGTTTCCTTATGTTATCAAAGGCAGAAAAAGTCAATGTATCATGTTTTTCTTTAGTTTTGATCTACTAAATAGTCTAGGCACCGAATGAATCCTTTTAGGAATGAAGCAAGAACTGAATAAAAACCTATTAAATAAACACCAAGCCAGGTGATTATCTGCTTACTCCCTTACCTTGTTTCCATCTTTGCTGGAATATGACTTCAAGGCCTATCCTGATCTCACCTCTGATACTGTCTATCCTACTCTCTTTTCAGTGTTTTCCACCAGAGCATTTACACCAGGGATATTATCTACCTACCTACTTATCTATATGTGTGTGTACATACATAAATATGTATATACATGTGCATTTTTTTCCTCTGTGCTCACTATCATTTACTCATAAGCTGCTACAACAATGCCTGGAACACACTTGGTACCCAAATATATGTCATCTTACCTATAGAAAACTCTAATAGGTTGCCAGGGTTATCATCAGGGGATTTGCCTCAGTGTTACCATACATCTTGGCGGTATGTCAGAGACAGTAAGGAATCTCAGTGATTCTCCTCATTCCCTATGAGATTGAGGGCTCCCACACTTGGAAATGACATTCTGATAAATTATATGCTTTCCTCAAAAGTTTGAAACTAACTCCATTTAGAATCAGGGGATATTAGTGCCTCACTGGAAAGACATGCTTTTTCTTACTACCCAGAAGCAATTCCTTTTTCAAAATGATAGTTATCACTTATTTATGCTGAATAAATTATTTTGAATAAATTATTTTTAAATTTTAGCATATATTTATAACTTTATTTTTGGAATACTAGAAAGAACTGAACTATGCTCATTTTTCAACTAGAATGATGAAGCACTACTTTTGTACTATTTTCCTAAATGAACATCCCAAACCATCCCAAATTATGCCTGTAAAATGATTTATATTTAGAGAACAAATATTAAAATCAACAATACTTCATATTATTTTGAATACAGCTACAAATTTCTTTCCTAATAAGAGTTTTATGAAATGTGCCATTCCTCCCCCTCCCTTTCATATTCTCCACAAGAGAAATGATTCTGTTCCTTGCTACTTAACAATGTTTGATGAAACACTTCTTCCTACTATCTATCTTTGCTAAATGAGTAAGAGGAAGATTTGGACTTTGGGGAAAATAAAAAGAAGAGAGAATAAGGTGAATATTTTGAGTTTCATTTCAGATATTTAAATTTGAGAAAATGAGGTAAAATAGTGATACCTTCTAGGTATCTGGAGATAAAAGAAGAGGAAGTAGCTGAGAAGCCTGGGCCAAAATGTAAACTTAGGAGCATCTATACTACTGTCTATCGCTCCCAGTCAAATGAGTGGTTCTCTCTGGTGAGGGGGGAGGCAACAGGAGTTAGGGGGAACCGGTAATGTTCTAATTCACTTTGAGACAATTCATCTGAGTTATATGCTTATGATTTGTGCATTTTTTCTGTGTATTCCTTCAATAAATGAGTTTTTACAATATATTTAAAAGGATCATATACCAAATTATTAATAGTAGTTGCCCCTAGATTGTAGGATGGGAAGAATGAGAGGTTTTATTTTTAATGTATATACTTTTATATTTCTTTAACTTTTTAAAATCCTATTATTTTAGAAATATAAAAACAAAGTAATAAGATTATATACAAATAATATCTTCACCACGCTATAATGCTATGTTTTATTGACGGGACCTAATATATTGTAGGCACTCAAGTGGCAACAGGAGGTTGGAAACTAAACGCTTAAATCACTCACCATCTCTAGGTTTTATTAACCAACGATACAAAATACATTTTATACCTATTACTCTTCATGTTTTATCTAAAAGTGTCATATTTTGTGAAACCTTCTCACACGTTTTTAAAATAGGATCTTAATTGTCTTTGTCAGATCATAGCTGTTATACATCCCCTATCTTCAGTAATGCTGTACATTAGCATGATGGTCTTAACCGGCCCCTTGAGCTAATTCTCCTTCTTTTCAAAAAGAGATAAAAGACTTCAGGAATTGAAAGTGACATTAAAAAAATGGTGCTGGCATCTACCAATTGTTACTTAAAGATTTAAGAAAGAAACATTTCTGCATGATTTAATGATTGCTTGCTGCAAGATAGTTCTTTTGTCTGGTCTCTAATACAACTCCCTAGAGTGTCGTATTCAATACACAACAAAACAATGATGTAGAGGTTTTGACAGAGCCCATCTTCCTATTGGGATGGCATTACAGGATAATAAGTGCCTAAGCTATATAATTCAATGAGATATATATTTAGTATTAAAATATCTGCTAATCAGTTTTTAAAGCTGCACTGTTCAAAACTCAGAACAATATGTAAAACATTCCTTTACCAAAGGGAATGACTAATCTACTGTACAGCTTTGATAAGTTACAAGAAATAGGTTTATCTCAGAAGACTGGTTATGATTAATATGCAGTTCGGAAAGCTCCTTCGCTCCGTATGGTCTCTCTCTAACTGAATCTAATAAAGATAGGTCACGCATTTTTCATATTCCTTTTTCACCCATGACAGATCTGTAATAGGATTTATATGCATTTTATATTAATTGTATCAGCGACTGCACCAACTGCAATAATCCTTCATTTCTTTGCCTTTTTAAGGCTATCCATAAATTACAAAGTTTCCATTTTTGTTTGACTGCAGCTCTCACTGACGATCAACCATGTTAATGACAGAGAAGTAGAGGAAGATTAAGAACCACCTCACCTAGTTCACTGCAATACCAAATGGTACCGAAGGCCATAAGCCCAGCGTTGAGAGCTGTTTTACCTCTCCTCTCCTTGTGTCAGAGGAGCTCGAATATATAACATCAGTGAAAACCCTGTGCTCTGAATTGGAGAGGAAAGGACATGCTTTTAATAACCATCTCACAGAGGGGAGCTGGCAGTAACCCATCGCTGTGATGAAGTATTGCTTTTCTAACCATCTACAGAGACAACACAGGAAATGTAAAAATGAGATAGAGCTACCTAGAATGAAAAACTGAGTGTCCTGGGGACGCAATCTAAAATAGTCCTTAATTTTAAGCTCTGAACTCAAAAAAGGCTTCACTTATATCTAGGGAAAAAGAAATGTATGTTGAGAGACTATTCAAATTATAATTGCAGTTAAGAGGAGTGGACAATTATATTTTCATATTCTATATTCTGCACTATGACATAAATAGTAAAAAATTCCATTCTGCAAAAGAGCATACCAAGGGATTTGAGAAACTAATAAATGTTGCTTTATACTCTATAAAAACACTTGGCTATTAGTGAATAAAATGCAATGGAAAAAAGTAGGTCACAATTGTAATGATTTTCATTAGTTGAAACAGACTACATACAAATTCAGCATGTACATGTGTCTTATACATATAGGAATTTAAAAAACAACCCACAAAGAAGTCTGTATGACTGACTAAACTTATAGGATTACTTCATGGTTATATATATATATGTTTTGTCCTTGAATTAAGAAAGGTTACTTTTAAAATGAAATACCCAAGAAAAATATGAATACTCATTCAAAAGTCTATTAACTAAAGAAAAGCAACCAAACTCATTACTAATAATTTAACACCTCCTTGGAGCCTATTTTAAGTATCTTTCATTTCAAAATGTAATAATATTGAAATAAAAAAAACATTACTGGCCTACACAAACAAACCTATTTTTAAATATCTAAAATTTAAATAAATTAACATCGAAATGAACAAACCAAATCTAAATTTCCAAAGTTACATTAAATTTACATACTATTGAAATTACACTTTTATAGCAACTGAGGTGTTAAATTAACGGCAGCATACACAATTTCATGGATATCACGGGACTTGAATTAACACGAATATTCAATCTAATCTGATAGAAAAAGTATCCCCAACTCTACATGTGTTATACAAGCAGTTCCGATTTACAAGTGGGTTGTACAAGGGTACCCCTTATCTGCAGGGGTATGTTTCAAGATCCACAGTGGATGCCTGAAACCACAGATAATACCAAACCCTACACATACTATGGTTTTTCCTATACATGCATACCATTTACAGCTTCTCTTTGGCATATTGCATTGCCAGCATCTCTACTCTTGTGCTCTCTAAGCATCATTAAGTAAAACAAGGATTCCTTGCACACAAGCACTAAGATGTGCCGCAGTCATCTGGTAACCAAGAAGGCTACTGGGTGACTAGCAGAATGGGGCATCCATACCTTGAATACACTGAACTAAGAGATGGTTCACCTCCTGGGCCGGATGGAGCAGGACAGCTCAAGGTTTCTTCAAGCTGCTCAGGAGGTTCCTAATTCAAAACTTACGAATTGCTTATTTCTGGAATTTTTCATTTAATAATTTCGGACCATGGTTAACTGCGAATAACTGAAAACACGGGAGGTATAACTGCCACTAAGGCAGGCACTACTGTATTCTAAAGTCTGTTTATAAACTGATTGGCAGACAATGCTGGGACATATTTAATTTAAAAATAAACAAGTTTAAATAAAATGCTTACGTGCAAAGTTTATTCTGAACAATACAGTTAACCCATAAAACAATGCGCTATCATAATAATAGAAGTTCTAAGCTCTGAAATCCCTTGCAACTGGTGGCAGGGAGGGGTGGGGTCAAGAGGAAGCCCTGAGAAAAGAGACGCTGGCTGGGGAGGAAAGGAGCACCACCCCAGCTTTGGCAGTAGCACGAGCCAAAAAGCGCGACAGAGAGTTCTGGCATTATGGGGTCCCAGCACCCAAGTTCAAGAGGTAAATAAATTATGTGCAAAATGAGTAATCAAGCACTTCTCATAAGAAAATACCAAAACAATTATTGGAAACTAACTGAATAAAACCACATAGAGCCACTAAGTATCATGAAACAAAGCATTCCTTTACAATTTTGAACTTAAAATCAAGGGAGGATAGGTCTGCATTTCGTTTACCATAAGTTAAATAGAGACTCCTTGAAGAATAAGGAACTATTTTCCATTTGCTGCATATTCTTGCATCTATAATGATCCCTGCTGTCCTACAGTGACTGAGGGAAACCTACTGGATATCACATCATGGCACCAGGGAGAGCATTTGGGTAGGAAGCAACACAGCACAGCAGTTGAGAGATCAGAGTTTATCATCAGGCACAACTAACCTTGGACAAGTTAGTTAACTTCTCTGAATGTCAGCCTCCTCCCAACCTGCAGGTAAAAATAACGAGGACCCCACAGGGTTAGAGTGAGGACTACATGTGGTCATCCATGAAAAACACTTATCACAGTGCCTGTCACACATGTAAGTGGCCAATAAATGTTATTGGACAGTTGCCTAGAAAAGATTCTGGGAGAGAGAGGGGTGGGCCTTTTCATAACATAACTGGCCTAATTCCTCCTTCAGTTGATAAGTAAAACTGCCAGCTTCCAAAGAACTGCATTCCTAAAATCTGAAAAAATACAGAAGTTTTTTTTTTCCTCCCCATGAGATGGCACCAGGGTTCAAGTTTTTTTTAACTGCCTTCCCCCTCCCCCCAAAGTGTTAACACTTAGTTGCCTCATCAAGAACCGAAAACATCTTTTAAAAACAATATATTTTATTTGTGATCAGTTATTTTCTATGGAAATCAATCTCTCAAGAAATTTAATGTAAGGGAAGGGGGGAACATGCAGAATGCATTCCAAATTTTACCAAATGTTTCTGGAAACTTCCCTCTTTCATTTGGTGCAGTTCTTCTGTAGTTACGCCCATAAGAATTTTAATTATATTAAGTGTTGAATTACTCATTTTTCCCCACGAGCTTTCATCAGGAAAGCTAAATATGAGTCCTTCGTGCAGCATAATCAGTGATCTATGAATGCGTGCTGGGTACTTGAAAGATACCTCTTTAAATATAACAACTAAAAAGGGAAGAAAGAAGCTAACCATTAGTGACGGAAACTTTTCGAAAATATATTACGCCTAGACTGCAATGATGAAGAGTACAATGAATCTTCCCTTGATAACTCCTCATCAAAATTAATTTCTATTCTATGCAATAATACAGCGATGCTCTCCAAAACCACTGAAGAGCGTGGAGCTGTTTTTCTCTCTGTGAACTAACTGAAGACTACTATATTTTTAGAGTTCCTTCTTCTGCTATTACCTGTCACATCTCACTGTCAATAGCACCTTTCTTTCTTTTTTTCTTTTCAAAACACAAGATTAACTGGGTGAGAGCCTGAGTTGACACCCAAGATTCTCTAAGACACAAAAAAGTCTTTTTTTCACCTTAATTTGCAGAAATGTGGGCAATCCGACAAATAGTTAAGATCAGTCAGAATACTGAGTTCCTGATATGGGGCCGCTGCTGAATACAAAACTGCCATAATTATATTTTTAAAAGCAAGATGGTAAAACCCAATTGATGAAAACCTTTAAAATTGGAAAACAGAAAACTACATGAAGCAGTAATCAAAGGTGATTTTCTATCAATCACCCTGGAGATGCCAACAATCAGGGATTCATCTAAATAGCTCAGAAATTAAGCTTTGAATATTTTAGGACATGTGATATTATAACAATACGTTCAGATTTTCTGGAATCCACACTTATTTGTTTTATTCTTTTTTCTTAACTCCTATCCCACAAATACCACAACCCACTAGCCAAAATAAAGAAGATTAAGCACTCTGAATACAAGCCAATATAATATTCTGTGCATCTATAACAACTACCTATAGACAGGAATCTACAGAGAGTATGGCCTTGTTGACCCTACTAGCAAGGGCACATGGAATAGAAGCAACTGTGCTTGTAGCAAGCTTTCAAGATCTGTGTTGTGGGGGGGGACAAGAATGTTTGATACCTTCATACATGTCAAGAAGGGAATTTAGCAACAATACAAGTCGATGAACACGCATTTAAACCACCAAGGGATTAGAGACACCCTAATAAAGAACAGGAACCTTAATCTCCCTATCTAACAAATTAAGAATAAGACTAGTCGGAAGTACTAAAAGAAATGCCATCCAGTTAAACATATGCTGGAGAAAAGGATTAACATAGCAGGTCTAAGACTAAGGCTCACTAGCAAGGATGAGCCCTGGCTGGGGTCTGGGAACTAGGTTTTGGAAGTGCTCCGACTGCTCCCTAAATGATAAGGATGGCCTTCTGTGTCTGCTTCTACAAATAACGTGGATTATACTGCACACCTGCTTTGCTTTGGGGGTGCCTGCTAAACAAAGTGTCTACATGACCAGCCCCCAAGAAAAACCTTGAGACTGACTCTCCAATGGGCTTCCCCGGGCAGGAACACTGCAGGTGGCAGATATACTGCTGCACTAGCATTGCTGAGAGAAAGACAGCACTGTCTTGTGACCCCTCCTGGGAGGGAGACAGCAGAAGGAAGCCTGCCCGTGGATTCCTCTGGAATCTGCCTGTGCTTTTCCCCTGGTGATCTGGGTCTGTATCCTTACTTTGTCACTGTGATAAATCTCAGCTATTAGTACTATATTCTGAGTCTTGTGAGTCCTTCTAGTAAATCTCTGAATGCAAGTGGTCTTGGGAACCTCCGATGACACATGTAGAACTCTTTTGAATTGGGAGAATTTTTAAATGACTAATACTTGGGTCCCACCCTCAAATTGTTTATCATCTATTAGGAGTTTGGGGAGGGTATGCTGGCAATAAACCAGTAAACACTGATCATTCAAAATTTTAACGAGCCTGGCCAGTGTGGTTCAGTGGTTGAATACAGACAAATGAACTAGGAGGTCACAGTTCCATTCCCAGTCAGGGTACATTTCGGGGTTTTGGCCTTGATCCCTAGTAGGGGGCATGCAAGAGGCAGCCAATCAACGATTCTCATCATTGATGTTTCTTTCTATCTCTCTCCAACTTCCTCTCTGAAATCAATAAAAATATTTTTTTTTCTTTTTAAAAGAAGGGGGGAAATTTTAATGAGCATCTATTGTATTCCTGCCAACAGTAGGTAATAGGCATAGCAGGAAAATGAAACACAGTCTTCATATTAAGGGGCTTACAGAACTAACATAACCAACATGCAGTAACAAATGGCCCTCTTGGAAATGACATTGCCTCAAATATTTGAAACAGAAAGATGTTAATTATTCCATTATGGACATTCCTCTTTTCTCTGCCCTATAATTTTACTTGCACAATTTCCATGATTCTTTGGGTATTATTAGGAGTGGTAGTCAATTTTCTTCAAAATATTTCAAAAGCACAGGATGGCGGGCCCAAAGTCTTGCCAGACCATTTAAACATTTGTTACCAGAGCCTTTCTAAAATTGATCAGCTATCAAGCATTATACTAGATTTGCTTGGAACAGAAATATAAAAACAGCCTTTAGGATCCCGCAGTCTCCTGAAAGAGACAAAGAAGTAAGTAATTAAACTGTTAGAATTCCAGGTTACAAGTGTGAGAGGTTTGCAGAAAGTGATATGACAAATGCAGATGCGGAGCATAACTAATTATCTCTACCATTAGACACCATTATTCTTAGAAAACAAATGTGTGAAGAGGAGCTAACAATGATAACACCTGAGTGGCAGAGTCTTAACATTAATTATAAGATTACCACTACCTATACTTTAAAATAGTTATACATTTTCCTTTGAGTTCTAAAATTAGAAAAACATGTTATCAAGATATAATTTTACCTGACACAGAAACTAGTAACATATCCCTCAAGAATGATGTCTACAATGGTATTGGTGAATAACTTACATCTGGCCCTGTGCAAGTATCCACAAACATACAATTTTGCATTCCTTTCATCAGCAAAAGTTCCCAACATTGAAAGGTATATCTAGTTCCATTAGGCATTATGTTGAAAAAGAACCTAAGTTTTTAAACAATTTTCTTTAAACAATGAAAAACTATTTTTATAAATGGGAAATAAATCTCAAAATTACTTTTAATCACTTCATTAAATTTAAACCTCTTTACCTTAAAAAAATCAACAACTTTTTTTCTCTGCACATAATATTACAATCTCCTATCTTTGAAGACTTGAAAAATATATTAGTTCAAAATCCATTTCTTGCTTCCCACTGAGATTTAAATTACCTGAAACTAATAGCCTCACTGCAAGAGTTCTGTTCCATGGCTTGTAAGTTGAATTCACCAGCATGACATCTATGTTTTATATATGTAAATTCCACAGGTTTACTGTAAATTCATGACATTGACAACACTGGTTGCCTAAAAGATTGGTACTGCTACTGAAACAAATACACAAAATGAGACAGGAAGTAGCCATAATTTTTCCTCCTTGCCTATTTTATTACGGTAATCATGGGAAAAATGGAGATAGTCTAGGGCACAAAAACTAAGATAGCAGCTGAAAGCAGTATAAGCTATAAGAAAGAAAAATATTTGCATATAAATCAAAACAAGCAATAAGGTTTACATCATGGTACATAATATAAAATTATTTTATTACAGAAGGTACTGCTTACATACCAGCTTCAATTATTACATTTTCTGAAATTTGGCACTGGCTATATTGAAAGAAAATTTACTAGCAATAACAAATACAGTATTGACCAGGTATCTCATTTACCTTTTGAATTCTTCCTAATATTCTAAGGAGTTTAGTCCACAAAACAAAACACTAAATTATTATTGGAGTAAAGTAAAAGAATTAGTATAATCATCACTGAAAATAAAGCATTTGTTTCCTATAATTATTTCTTTCCTCTGTTAAACAGCTATGCAAGTAACACTGTCAATACTCATCAAATTGAAATCAATAGTTTATGGGGTTTTTGAAAACACAAACAGGAACTAATCTAAGTACATCTGTTATCTTTTCTGTAGTAGAAATGACATTTAGGATAACTAGATTATATTTGTTACCAGTCTGATTGATATTCTCACAAAATCTGCTTATAATCTCAGCCTTTCACAACAGACAGGACTAATTCCACGTTCTAATTACCTGAAGCCCCATTCTCCACAGTCCCTTAATTACTCCCTGGAATCAGGCGAGCACTTACAGTAGGATACTAACTTCTTCAGAGGTTATCAAGGGGCCATTTAGTTGATTTCAGCTGCCAAATTCTTGATTACTACTGCACTAAATAACTTTTTTACTATGCAATAGTGTAAAGTTTCACTGATGGCAACAGGGTACTTTTAGTACCTTTTTGTGGAAAAGGGCCTGCGGGTACAATCATATTTTGGATTAACTCCCTTGGTTTCTTCAAACACAAACAGGTTTCCTCAACCTTGTGAAAGTCTCACTTGACTTTGCTCACCTCCCTGCTCTCTCTATTCCTCAAGGACATTCTCCTCGGCTCTCTTTTCTGCACCATTAGCTCCAGTTCACCCTTCCATTCTCTAAACATGAGCGTTCCCCTGTCTTTGTCCCTCTACTCTTTTCCACCCACTCTCTTCCCCTTGGGAGCCCCAAATTTTCTAAATATGGATTATGGCTCCTATATGAGGACTCACAAAATCGTAACTTTGCTCTCCCCTTTCACCTAATTTCTACTGAGCTTTTCCCTTATAGTTGACTACTTCTGCAAACCAAGTTGATTTTTTGTGTGCAAAACCAAATCCGATTCGCTCCCCGAGGAACAACAACGATAGCAGTGGCTAACATTTAATCCTCACAGCCTAGCTTGGAAGTAGACGCTACATGTTGTCATCCCAGTTTCCAGATGAGAAAATCAACATTACAGTCTGCCAGGATTCAAACTCAGACCGACTGACTCCAGAAGTTGTCTTCTTAACCACTGTGGTTCACCATATCTGAGATAATCTGACCATGATTTAGCCAAACTTATGAAAATGGCTATTCTCCAAAACGCACTCAACATGGCAAGGTCTTCATTCTGCATTGATGACTTCCTACATGATAATCCAGTATCAGACCCCACTGAAGTCCAACTTTACCATCCAGGCCCTGATGCTACTCACTGCTCTTTAAACTCATGAACCATAAACCATTACAATTTTCTCTCTCTATTTAAGCAAGTCCAATACAGAATGCAGGTTTGTTAGGTAGGAGGGTTATGTTTAAGTTGTTTGGCTATGTGACCACCCCCATACTAATTTTTTGAAACTGCACACCTTTTTTTAAACCCTGACAGCCAAATGGATGAGTTTAATTTAATTGCTGATGCTTATATTCACATTCTGGTTTTCACATATATTTGAGAAATTTTTTTAGAATATGGAGGAGCCTCCTCCCAAAGTACCAGAATTAAAAGGACTGGATTATATTTCAATCAATATTGCCAGTTGCATATATCTATAACTATAAGAAATCAAAGGCCAGAATTGGTTTCTTGATTCAAACCAACAATGAACAAATAAATTAAATGAGTTCTTAATATGAATCTTAATATTTTAATAAAAATGTCTTATTCATTAAGATTGTACATACACTCATCCTGTCCCAGTATGATTTTTAACAACATGAGAGAATGCTATACCTGTAATTATGTAATCTGGCTTTGTCATTCACAAAGAAAACTGGTGCACCTATGTGATTATTAAAATCCCAAATAGCCAGAAAGGGGATCAATAAAGCAAAATACCTCCTGACCTAGTATCAGTAGGGAATGAAACATTCTAGGAAGAAATATTCCTTGACATGAAAGTTTCCACTCCAATGCATCTATTTTAAGTGTTTTGGTTGAAATGCGTCTCTGTCTGTCTATGATGACTATTATACTCCCCAGTGATATGAACATGTTACAATATGCCACAGGTAAAACTGGGATATTCAGATGCAGATGGATGGTACCTAAGGCCAAATCATTGACTAAGGTTTGCCACAGGCTCCACATTCACACAATATCCTTAGAAGTTATTGTAGTACCAGATTTCTTTGCACAGACAGAAAACACACAGAATAGACGAGTGACTCCCACTGGGGCGAGGGAGGGGCCTTTTTCCAGTTGCAAGTGTCCATCCTCAGAATCAAGGGTGGGCGGAGGAGAACCAGACTTCTCACACTGTTGACATTCCTCATCTGTTCTTGAGAAGTGCCACAGAGGCCTTGTGGCTTTGCCTGCTGCTCCACAGAGCTCTTCCATTATGTCTTCATTACATTTCTCGCCACCCAGCCACCTCAATCACTCTTTCTAAATTCCACTAGAAAACTGTTACCACCATCTCTGGTTTGCATCTGTCACTGATGGTTTTAATATCTGCAAGCCAGTGATGTGCAGGCTGTCAGTGAGCATCTCCACTCTCTTCTCCCTTATTAGTTTTTTTTAAGCTTCTGTGTAAGAAGGCTAGGCTTTTCAAGACAGTTACCAGCCAGAACATGCCTTTCTCCCCTGTCATCAAACCAATGACTTAATGTGTAAAATGTAATCCCCAAGTCTTCTTTGGCTCCAGCTCTGACTGGAACACTGCTCTTATGCGCTCGCGCTCTCTCTCTCTCTTCTCTCTCTCTCTCTCTCTCCCCCTCTCTCTCTCTCTCTCTCCCCCCCCCCTCCCTCCTTTCCATTTTAGTCATAACTCAGGTATTCAGAGCTTTTCTCACCACCACAGTTGATCCCCACTCCACTCCGCCCCTGACTTGTAGAATGCTATCTGTTCTGGTTGTTTTACAAGTATCAAAAGATTTATCCTTGACTTACTACTAAGAAGTCACTGTAGTCTCATTTTATGCACTGGATAGTTAATACTAAATAAGCCCTTGTAGAGAAACAAAATAGTTTATGAGATATTAATACAACTGAAATTTGATCAAATGATCAATTTACACCCTAGAAAATGTGACCCTCATTCCCCTTACAATGAAGGAATTGAGGCTTACAAAACAAATATATTTATCAATCGTCTACTCTAATACTAGCCCAAGTAGACTTTAAGCTCCATCTGGCTTTTTTCCCCTATTACTTTTTTCCCCATCAGCATCTAGAAAAATACCTGGCTTATTCAAGACATCTTCAATAAACATTTTTAAATAAATAAATAATATAATAAATATTGAGAATGAAGAGTGGGATTTTCATAGCATTAAATAGCAGTAGAAAACTAATTAATAGAGATTTTATGCCTTTAAATCTGGGAAAATTTCTGTATATTAAAAAGCACAATAGGATCATTTTCATACCTCCACTTTCAATAGTATTGGTTTTATTTCTTAAAATTGACATCTATAAGCAAGAGAAGATGCCTAGGTTTATAGATGTATGTGTTTTACCACATTTTAGTGTTAGTTGTATCTCTCATCATTTCCACATAATAGTTTTCCAGGTATACTGTTTTACCTAAGCTGTTCTCTTTGCATAAGAGAGCTATATAAACAGGATTATAAATAATGAATTTATTAATAGTTATTCTTTACATAAGGAAATGATCTCATGCTCTACCTTCATCATTAAAATGTTCATCTATGTTTAGGTAGTCTTTTTTGTTTAATTTATATGATATAATATTCCTAGGAAAGCAGTTTGAGTGTAGAACTAAAGATAATTTTGGCAATTAGGAAAATGTGACTGGAAAATTCATTTTTTTCCTAAGAGGCAGCAAGTAATGCTTATGTAATAAAACTTCAGGACAGCTTTCTCCTAATTATTCAAGTAGACTACTTAGATGGGCAGAAATCAAGATACACATATAAAATGGACAGCTGAATGTGGTAGAGGTAATAAGGAGAACCTTCCATCAGAAGGGAAATCTTTATGCTGGAAGGCTAATGTTCCATCAGCATGGAGGAAATGGATTATGAAGGGCCATAAAACTTTTGGCTAAACTTTAGCTTGATATTATAGACTATGCAAACTCTTATAGATCATGCAAAGTCAGCTCTGAGATACCTAATGCCATGATATTGCTGCCCACCCCGTGGCTCCTTGACCACTTTGCCACAATCTATTTTTCAGCTGCACAGATTTACAGCTAAGTGTAGCTGCTGCTTTTCATGATACTTCAACCCAGACCACTAAAATTATTCTTGTTTTTACTTAAGCGCAACAAAAATTCCTGATTTCCATCCTTTATCTCATTATACTAAATGCAGAGAAAGCTAATTTTAAAGTCCTGATTCAATGTCCAATGAAAGGAAATACATTTAAAATTTACACACACACACACTTTAAATACAAATGGGCGTATTAAATTTACATATTGAAATGGATATTTTCTCTAAGATTAGCAATTTAAGAACTTTTTCCCAAAGACTCACCATTTTTTTTCAAGTATATTAAAGAAGTATTCCATTAGTGGGAATTGGTTTTATAAGTCAATCAAGAAGAACAATAAGACTATTTGGATAAACAGAAACATCTAACAGCAGGCATTTTATGAAAGAGCTACAGTCCTATTAAAGCATACAGATGATTTACACATTCTATTTAGTTGCATTGTATGAAGAAAACCCAGATTTTCACAATAGGTACCTATAAATGTTAAGGATTTTAAAATAGCAACTCTTGCAATCTTATAATAGCTTACCAAAGACACTAAGCAAGGCTACATTCTGAGATGTGCACAAAAATGAACTGATCTGGTCTTATAAATTACTACTAACCTGGGTGTCTCTGAATATGGGTGTTATTTTTGTAATCTTTCAGAACAAGTAAAGCACTCTATTTGAGCAGAACTGGGGGGGGGGGGATATGAAGCACCTCCACAAAAGGCTCAGTGAAGGGCGTGCAAGGAAGACAAGCTCTGGATGATCAAACACTATGGCAACGTGCATTTCTATATGCAAATGCAGTATTTTTTTCAGAAAACACTTTTGTGGCTATTTATATATCCATGCTTGATAACAGTTAAAGATAAACTGCCATGACTTTGTAAGAATAGTAGAACTCTGGAAATAAAGATGTCTAAAGGCTTCTATTTCAAACAGCAATCTGATATAAGATTTCTTATGTCTTGTAAGATACCAAAGTAGATTTTAATGTTTAGAATATTCAAAAGGGCTATGCAGTAATGAATGTAAATAAGGCCCAAATATAACAACTGCAGTGAATAAATGTATCATGTCAGACATTTCATTATTTCAAATTCTACTATATCTGTTTAATGTGTTGATTTTTTTCGAGGGTGGGGGAAAACTACTACTGGATGAGAGTTAATAAATTAGTATGAGTGTAATTACCTCATTAAGTTCAAACCTAACAGATGTTAATGGTTTGATTTCTTTATTTGTTATTTTCAGTAAGTAATTGAAAGGCTTTAATACAGTTTTTATCAATAAACTATGGCAGTGAACTAAATTTAAATAAAGAATCCATTAGTCCATACTAGTATTTTTTAAAAATTTAAGAGAAAGGAGAAATAAAGGAAAGTTCGACAGTAGAGAAGAACACCAGATGATAAATGTAGAAAAACGATGAAATTAGAAATCCCCATTTTATAAAACCCCGGTTATAATTGATTCTGGCAAGAATCATCAAGAAATGTTAAAATCATGTGAAACGTTGCTGGGGAGCAATTTATTTATATGATCTCAAAGTACAAACTCACATTTTACCTACTAATTACAAAAACAAAAATGGAAGAGACCTTCTAGATCTAGACCAAATGATCACGTTTAGCATCACCAATAATGGGGCAAACTGATATCCATACACCACAGGATGTGATGCCCTGAGGGCAAACATCACTTACATAGCTTCCTTGACAAAAATGTTTACCCTAAATCTAATTAGGGGGAAACAAATCAGACAAATGCAGATTTAGGCACACTCTGTATAATAACTGGTTTGGTCTCATCAAAATGTTAATGAAATACAAAATTTTAAGGCGAGGGTGGTTCTATTCCAGATTAAAGACAATGATTGAAAGATATAACAAATGTAACACATTATCCTTCATTGGACCATAGAGAAAAGAAACTATAAAGGACATTATTGAAATAATAGTGGGGGAAATGTGATACTGTTGTATCAGTGATAAATTCTGAGTTTTAAAATTATACTGTGCTTATATAAAAGAAGGTCCTTGTTCTTAAAAGATACCCAGTGTTTAGAGGAGAAGTGTTACAAATCATCAATTAAGACTCAGAAAAGAGAAAAACAAAAGGAGAAATAAAAAAGAAAAAGAGGGGAGACAGCAAATATCAAAATGTTAATAATTAGAACATCTAGGTGAGGGATTTGGGTATTCATTGTAATATTTTTTAAAAAAAGTGTGTTTTTATTGTGTGTTTTTTAGAAAGAGAAGAAAGGAGAGGAAGAGAAAGAAAAACATCTATGTGAGAGAAAAACATGTATTGGTTGCCTCCTGTACGCACCCCAACTGGGGATCAAACCCACAATCCAGGTATGTGCCCTGACTGGGAATCCAACTGGACACCTTTTGGTGCACAGGATGATAGCCAATCAATTGAGCCGCACTGTCCAGGGCTCACTGTAATATTCTTATAATGATTCTGTAAGTTTGAAATTTCTCAAAATAAGAAATTAGAGCAGCCCTAGTTGGTTTGGCTTAGTGGATAGAGCATCAGCCTGTGGACTGAAGGGTCCCAGGTTCAATTCCAGTCAAGGGCATATGCCGGGGATGCAGGCTGGATCCCCAGTAGGGGGAGGCAACCGATCAATGATTCTCATCATTGATGTTTCCATCTCTCTCTTCCTCTCTGAAATCAATAAAAATATATTTTTTTAAAAAGAAGACATTAGAACAAATAATAAAATGTGGTAATGAGTTCCTTATACCTTCAACAATAAAAAGGACAAAATGGTTAACTACAAAATAATTGATCACTTCCTTTAATAAAGGTATTAACTGCCAAAATTCCAATCTTGCTTTAACTCAATTCAAATGGTTAAATTGTTGTATAATAAAACCTTCCCCACCCATAGGGGCACATGCAATCAATGTGCCTCTCTCACATTGATATTTCTCTGTCTCTCTACCCCTCCCTCCCTTCCACTGTCTCTGAAAAGCAATGGAAAAAATATATCCTCAGGTAAGGATTCACAAAAGAAAATGAACAAACAACAACAACAACAAAAACACACTGATTTTTCTGTGTAATTTTAATCAGCTTCTCTTAAATGTGAAAACTCAAATAAAACTAAAATTGTGCATTTGTATACTTATACATAATCTGATGTGATATTTTATAATTGGACTACATACAATAAAAACAAAAGCATGAAATTATTTAGCAGCTATTCCAACCTAATCATCTGTTTAATACAAATAATTTTTCCAAATGAAGATCTTGCTTCATGCACAACAGTAATTCAACAGCACCCTCCAAAAGTAATGAAAATTGAGGCTTACAAATCATGAATTATTGACACATTTTCCTGCTAGTTTGTTACCATTCATCACCTCTAGATTGTTCTTCAAACTATTCATGTCTCATAAATATAAAAATGAATCATCCTATATAATAAAAGCATAATATGCAAATCAACCTAGAGGTTGAACGAGCAGTTGGCGGGGGGCGGGACCAGTGAGCAGGCAGTGCCAGGCCAGCCAAGGCATGTGCCAGCGGGCAGAGGGAGGGGAT
>NW_006284386.1:1041668-1051270 GCF_000327345.1 Myotis davidii
GGAGGGGCAATGGGGGAAGGGTGGAGCCGCACCAGCTGGTGCCATCCCCTGATCAGCTGCCCAGTCGCCTCTTGCAGAGGGAGGCTGGTGGCGACGGCAGCAGCGGGGTGATGGGGGCAGCACCTTCCCCTGATCAGCCAGCCTGGTTGCCTCCCGCAGCGGGAGGCCAGACTATGGCTTAGACCCGCTTTCCCTGGGACATCCCCTGAGGGCTCCCGGACTGTGAAAGGGTGCAGGCCAGGCTGAGGCACCACCTGCCCCCCCTCAAGTGCACGAATTTCATGCACTGAGCTTCTAGTTATATATAAATACCTATGGAGACAACAAGCATTTATTGGTTTCATATCTTGATAGCAATTTGTGTATTATGTTCATCCAATAATGAAATAGATCATGAACACTTTCCATTAGACTTTTTAAGCATAAAAATGGCCTATAACTGTTCACATACTCAAACATTACTAAAGATAAAATCATGCCAGAACTATTTGAGGCATCGAATGCTTCTAGATATTGAGTTTATAGTAACCAGCCTGTAATGAAATGATGTAAGGGTACCAGGATTGATTAAAATACTACTTTGCTATCAGAAGCTGTAATCTACCAAAAATTATCTGTATCGGGTTGCCTCCATCCATAAAATAAAATATGGATGCAATTCTGAGGGGGAAGTATAGCTATGAAGAGCAGTAGGAACCATGCTAAAAATATAACTATGCAGCAGAGAGGTGAGTGGATATCAGTACCAAATTCCTAACAGTGGCTTATGTCAGGGTTATAGGGGTATAGGAAGGTATTGTGTTTTTTTGTTTGTTTGTTTGTTTTTATACTCTCTCCTTAGCTGCATTATCAAATTTTCTGAAATGTACTGTATACTCTTAGAATGACAATAACAAAGTTGAAATGGTTTTGCTTTAAATCGTATATTTAATTTAAAACATATATTTCAAAGAAACATGGCCTTTTGACTTAAACATTTAGTACTACCTTAAAAAAAGCCAAATTCCTACTATCACAAATCTTTTTTAATATATATTTTATTGATTATTTTACAAAGAGGAAGGGAGAGAGATAGAGAGTTAGAAACATCGATGAGAGAGAAACATCGATCAGCTGCCTCCTGCACATCTCCTACTGGGGATGTGCCCGCAACCCAGGTACATGCCCTTGACCGGAATCGAACCTGGGACCTTTCAGTCCACAGGCCGACGCTCTATCCACTGAGCCAAACCGGTTTCGGCATATCACAAATCTTAAAATACTACTCCAGAAACTTCCCCATTCCTGAATGTGTGTGACCTTAGTTTGGAAGTAGTTATTGTATATAATTTGTAGTTCATATACAATATTCAGATGAAGAAAAGAGTTCAAATAAAATGAGAAAAGGGTACCGTGGCTGTGCTGTTTAAAGTACAGATATTTTAATATCTAGATAGAGGATTAGGGCTAATCCTCATGGCTGCTTGTGTATCTCATAAAGATGTAGCTTTAAATGCAGTCTTCTGAGAAGACCTGAGTTTTTACAAAGGTTACACCTCTAAATGGCTTCTAAACTGACACTGAATAATGAAGGAAAAAACACATGCGCGCATGTGGCACTGTAACCTGGTGGTAGTTGTGGTTCAGCATTTTCTTCCAAAATATATATATATATTAGGAACCACAATGACAATCATTTCAATGTACAGTGTGCTTTTCAGTTTACAAAGTGCTTCATAACTCTATTAGGATGGCAGGGTAGGGAAAAATAGAGACTTGGACTCATAAAATGTTGGGTGTTTTATCCCTAAATCACTCAGCCATTAAGAAAGAAAGTCATGAGCCAAACCCCAGGTCTTCTGAGGCCAAACACTGTAATTGTCACTATGTGATAATTTATGCTATAAACAACCGTTTCATGTGGTGGGTCCCCTATGGGTATGATTCACTCTGTACACCAAGCTGTGAGCAAAAACAAGTGGAGAAAAACTCCAGGTGAACATCCAGAATCTGTCTAGCTTTTGGAGTTTCCTAGATAATGGGGGGAAATGAGAGGGGGAGAGGGCTTCTCAGTATTTTTCAGTATTTTTCAACATCTATACAGAAAAATCACAATCACTATCTATAACAGTGTCACCACTACAACTAAGGAACTGAGATGGCCGCCGCGCGCGCGCACTGAGTAAAATGAAAATAAGAGCGTATAGATTGGGTGTATCATTAAGTAGCACTTAAAGATCTGAGGCCCCAAACTGTACAGTCCTCTACCAATTGAAAAGAATGCAGGACTATATGGAAAAGTTAAAGCAAGTGAGAGAAGAAGCTGAAGGGCCACTTCAATCTAAGGGAGACTGCGTGGGTGATGATGGCCAATCATTCTCAGTGAAAGTAGGAAACGTCTCAAGAGGAGAGGGACCTGAACTGTCATGGGAGAAATTTAGTTTATTCTTGACAGAAATATGATTTTAAGATGCTGGATTGCATTGTCAACAGAAGAGGACTTCTGTTCTTGAAAAGCTTATAAAAGCAGCTTTCAGATTTCAGTTTGTGTACGGTTCACCATCAGAGGAACTGTGAATAGGCAGAGACTAAACAAAAGGATGTTCAATTATTTTATTACTGTTATAGCCTAGTGTATTTTTATTTCTTAAAAATATTTTTATTGATTTCAGAGAGGAAGAGAGAAGGAGAAAAAGATAGAAATATCAATAATGAGAGAATCACCGATCAGCTGCCTCCTACACACCCCACTCTGGGGATCAAGCCCACAACCCGGGCATATGCCCTGACTGGAAATTGAACCATGACCTCCTGGTTCATAGGTCGATGCTCAACCACTGAGCCATGCCAGCCAGGTACTGAGCCACATCGGCCAGGCAAGCCTAGTGTATTTTTAAATGTCTAAGGTATATGAAGACATAGTCCTTGATCTTTGAGAGCTTATATGCATTTTAATTATACAATATTAATTAAACAAAACTAATATTTAACTGAACTTGAAGAGGCACAATGTTTAATCAATTTTAGAAACAGGGAAAATGACTTAAAAGTAAGTAAAGGCCATTGCTAAAAATTGGATTATTTTTAATACTTATGTTGGGTCATAAAGCAGCAGTATCCCTTTCCTCACATTTAAGTTGTTCAGTATGCTATCTGAGTTGATGTTACCTGTTTGGGAATGTCTGCTATGAGAGCACATAGACCATGTCTGCTCAGTCATTTTTGTCCCACAGAGCAACATGTGACAGAGCGGCTTTCCCACAGGCGGGGCTCCCTCTATGTTGAGGGTATGACTATTAGCATGTCCATCTGATGGAGAAGCAATCCGTGAAGGACAAAATAATAACAATGTTAGAAAAGATAAGCACCCATGGAGATGATCATTATCCACACAGTCTGGAAGCCACTCAGTTCTTGGGTTTTGGTTAAGAGGCCAAGCTCTGAAGTCAGTCTGACTGGATTCGAGTCCTGGCTCCCCCACTTACTTACTGTGCAACCCAGGACAATGCACTTGCTTTTCTAAGCCTCACTTTCCTCATCTATAAAATGGGGTAACTGTTATGAAGATTAAGTTACTTTTTACATGGAATTTGCTGAGCACAGTTCTTGGCACTTAGCGTTACACTAAGTTAACTATAGAAGTTAGCTATTATGAAGTATCAATTACAATAGAATGAATATTATATATTGCATTAGTTTGCTAGGTCTGCCATAACAAAAACAAACCAAAAAACACAGAGGATGTGACTTAAACAACCAAGACTTCTTTCTTCAGAGTTCTGGAGGCTAGAAGTCCAAGGTCAAGGTATCGGCAGGGTTGTCTTCCTCTGAAGCCTCTATCCTTAGCCTTCCCTCTGTGTCTTAAAATGGTCTATCTACACCTGGTGTTTCTTTGTCCAAATTTCCTCTTATTAAAAGGATACAGTTAAATTGTATTAAAGCATACCCGAACAGCATCATTTTAACTTTACCACTTTAAACGCCCTACCTTCAAATACAGTCACATGCTGAGGTATTGGGGGTTAGGGCTTCAACAAATGCATTTTGGGTGGCACAATTCAACCCATAACATGCCTCCTTTTATTCTAACCAAAAGTTTTCCACATAATAAGAAAAATTTAATCTTGAGAAAAAGTCTCAGCTCTCTTAAGATTTCTCACTTTTCAAACATAGAGGAACCTACATTAAGTTCATTTAACTTTGAGAGGATAGACAGATGAATAGATACACACACCAAAAAAAAAAATCTAGGATACAATTGCCAATCACACTTTGCAAAACAGCTCTTTGACTACAAAACCACCCTGCCAAAAAAGCATCATCATCAATGAAAATAAATGATTTACCTAAAGCTTACAAAGTAGTTACTCTAGCCAGAGCACAAGAATCACACTGCACAAAAATTATTTTCTTCTTAGACCACAAATGCATTGAAAAAAGGAACCATGACAGGTTAGTAAAAATTTACAAACAGATCAGGACAATAATTAAACTCAGAAAGCTTTTGGTGTCTTTGGTTGATGCTTTTGTTTTCTTTTTTTTTTTAAATATATTTTATTGAGTTTTTACAGAGAGGAAAGGAGAGAGACAGAGAGTTAGAAACATCGATGAGAGAGAAACATCGACCAGCTGCCTCCCACACACTCCCCACTGGGGATGTGCCCGCAACCCAGGCACATGCCCCCGACCAGAATCGAACCCGGGACCCGTCAGTCCGCAGGCCGACGCTCTATCCATTGAGCCAAACCGGCTTTGGCGATGCTTTTGTTTTCTTTATTGTTCTGATAGGTAATTGTGTTGCAACTATAATAGCATATGTAATCAATGTAGTACTCCTAGTATCTGAATTATGGAGACCACAGCAAAAAAAAAAAAAAAAAAACCACAAAAAAAAAACACAAAGAAAGCTTAAATGTTACTTAGTCACATGACCATTATTTAGAGATGCAAGCCCACAACGCATTTCATACAAGCATATAAATTGGATACTAATTGGTTATGTTGACCACTGGTGGGAAATACCTTGACCAGTATATACCACTCAAAAAAATTCCATGGGATAAGGCCAGACCCCAGGAATATGGAAATGGAGGCAATGATGCACAAACCTACAGAAATACATGTGATATGTAGCTCAAATGAGAAAATACATGATGGGACTTTAAAAACTCTAAAGCACTTTATAAATCTAAGGTGGCATTTTAAAGATGATCCTACTCTGCCCTTATCCCATTTGATGGAGCTAACAGTCCTGTCCTAATGGATAAGCTGATAAAAGAAACTTGATTAACTAAAATGGGAAATGGAATCAAATATGTAAGAAAAGCTCAAAGTCTGATACAGATTAAGGTAAGATAGTGATCCTTTAATAGTGATCCTAATTTTATTTTCACTTTTTCCAATGCTGACAAGACTACCTGGATCAAGAAAGCATTGCCTCATAAAAATATCTCCCTGTGGCATGTATGTCACTTAAGTTTTCTAATGGCAATAGCAAATTTTGCAGAGCTTTTAAAGGACACATAGCTTAGAGACTATATTACTTAACAACCAAAGCAAACACACACTCAAAAAAAACCCCCACTTGTATATAATTATCTCGTGCTATATAGCCAATTAAAATTTTTGCCATAGTTGAAAAATTTTTAAAAATTGATGCAATACTAAATAATGGCTATATTCATTTTAAATGTCTTAAATCAAGCATCAGATTTTAAATGTATTCGTTTACCTGATGATGCACACAGAGAAATATCATCAATAGAAATTTCTAACATGATCACAAAGTATACAGAAAATAAACTTGCAGTGCAGAATCCTACATGAAAAGTCTATTTTTTTTGTTTTTAATATCAGGATATATTATAAAACATAACTACCCCATACCCATAAATATTAATACAATCAATTTACAAAATATATGTCTAAACAGGAATTCAACATTCAGACTGTCTTTCAGATGTTTCCAAATGCCCAAGGTAAGATGACTTGCTAATATTTTATAATCTGCACTATCTTAGCATTCCTTAAACAATGAATTTAATCTGGCACGATGAAATAATGTAATTTATGACAATGCACTGGAAAGAAAGAATGGTAAGAAATTGTTCTAAGAATGAATGGAGAGTTAAATAATAAAACCTTTCAAAACACAGGCAGATGCTCCTATCCAAAACAAATACAATATACGAGCTGGTTTGCAGTATTAAAACATAAGGAAGTGGGAAGGTAGCTACTCCTTGCACATAATGAATGTGAAATTAGAAAAGACCGAAATTGGTCTAATAGTGCTTGTGCTATTTTTAAAAGATCACTTATAATATACCATCATTAGACAGTCTGAGGTCTTATTTTCATCTGATTACCAAATGAGTTTTTCTACTTTATATATAATAGTTTAAAATAATTGCCTTGATTATTTTATTCTGATTGAATTTAGATTTTTAACAAAATTGTTACTTCCATAAAACTAAATATTTTACAGTAGCAGCTATCCTACAATTTCTAAACTCATAAGAAAAAACAATCAAATTGGAGAGCAAGAAAGCCATGTTTTATCATGAAGCAGCAGCTACTTCAAGCTTCAATAACCAGTGTTTTGTCTCCCCCTTATATCTTTTGTCACAGAATTATCCAAATAATTGGCCTGACACAAATGTAACATTACATGAAGAAATCATTATGACACTATTTGATCAATAAACTAATAAAACTTCAATTTAATAATGTAATAGCAGCTCAACCCACAAATACATACTGTCACACTTGGTGGTATTTTATGAATATTATGATTACCAGTGGCTTATAATAAGGAAAACATCAGTAGCATTTTTAATTTATTACTTTGAGCTTGGCCATAAACTGATACTTTTACCAGGAACTTTCTTTCAGTATGACCTTCATCAGCCTGGGAAACAGATTCATTTGGTTCTGTTTTGAGGAAAAGGTTCTGCAATATTCATTCAATCAGTGCCCATGATTCCCACGCCTGAATTAGGACCAAGAAACACACATCTATATCTAACTTTCACTCATAATGCGGTTGTCCTCTTAATTCAGATTATTTAGAAACACAGCAAAAGGTACAAATGTGACATCTCAATTATGTAAAATGGCTTATGTGGTAAGAAAACAAAATAATTAGCTCTTTTCTATCAGGGTCCATTGAGCCAACTGAAGTACACATGGCCTACGTTGCCTAGTACAGATACTTAGGTTCGGTTTATAAACAGGTAAATGGCATTAGGATGATAAACAACATTATGTTCAGCAGCAATGTGCAGAGAGCATATTTAAAATAGTAAAAGTCAGAGTCTGAAACAGAGAATCTAACTATAAAATTCTATTCTTAATGGTATAAGTGCTAATAAAATGTTCTTGCATGGTGATAAGTTGATTCCCATTTTTTTCTTTTACTACTTCCTCCCTGATTGGCATGTCTACCTGAACTTGTCTTCTTTTCTTCCAAACTTAGTATTGCTCCTGACTTCTCTATGAATGCTCAAGTCACCATCATTCCAGTCCCTCGTGCTTAAAATGTCAGTCACTGCTGAATCACACATCTCCTCTGCCCTTCTTAATCATTTGCTGAGGCTGAGATATTCCACTTTCACAACCTCCCTCTCTCTCATCCATACCCTACATTAAGTTCTTCCTAAGCACTCTCCAGTTCAGGGGCTTATTATTTAAGCTACTTCAACAACCCCCAGCTTGAGCTCCCTAACCTTTCCAATTTCCACTCCTCCATTAAACTTCCCCAAATACAGATCAGATTTTGTCATCCCACTGCTCAGAACCTTCTGGGATTCCTCACAACTCCTTGGAATATCCCTTCTAATGACCTGAACCCACCTTTCCAAGTTTACTACCCATTACTCTGATTAACCTGTGTTTTCAGTCACCTTCACTAACTTTCAGGTTGGTTAATGAATACCCCCGTACTTCCCATGGTTCACCCCACTCCAGACATGGCCACCTCTTTGCTATTCTTCAACTACTCAAGATACACTCCTGCCTCAAAGCTGTGGCGCTTAATGTTTTCTCGGCCTGTAAAGCTCTTCCTGAGATATTTTCATGGCTCTCTCCAATTTCATTCATGTCTGTTTCAATGCCATTTGCTAAGAGAACTCACCTATGTATATATAAAACCCTAATATGCAAATAGACCGAACGGCAGAACCGAACAACCAGTCGCTATGACATGCGCTGACCACCAGGGGGAGCGTGTGAAACATGACTGGCATTGACAGCAAGTGGCAGAGCGTGGAACATGGAGGGTGTCAGCCACGGTGGGATGGTGGAGGTGAGCAGGGGTGCCAGACCAAAGTGGGGCGCCAGTCATTGTCATCAAGGTGAGCCTATGGTGGTTACTGAAAATTCTTTGCTCCCACATGCCACAGTCCTGCCCAGAACTTGCACTCACTGCTGGCGCCAGCCCCACTCACACCCACAACCAGCGCTGGAGCTGCTGCTCACACCCGCTGCCGGCGCCTGGTGCTAGTCCCAATCACTGGGCGCCATCAGCGGGTACAAGTGGGGCCAGCATTGTCAGCACATGGAAGCAGTGGAGGCAGGAATGGGGCTGAGGGCACACAGAGGACCAGGGACCATGGCGGGAGTGGTCTGGCGGAGGCGTGGAGGAGGGGTTGAGTCCCGCCCCTGTGCCCACTTCAGCCTCATGGCCCAGAGTTCCTTTCAAGGTGCATGAATTCATGCACTGGGCCCCTAGTCTAAAATAATAACACAGCCCTGATCACAGCTTTCTCACTTTGCTTCCCCTCCTCCTATGTAGCACTTACCACTACCTGCCATCATATTTGATATGTGTCTTACTGTCCATCTCCCTAGCTAGAATGTAAACTCCATGAGCAATTTCACTTTCAATTCTGTTACTCACATTTTTCGAGATGTAAATTATGGCTGAATCCTTCACTACCTTCATGCTAATGGAGCCTCCATATTTTTTATCTGCCTGTATCTTCACGTAGGACAAGGGTTATACTATTGATCCTATACTTACTCAGAAACCTGAAATATTGGAATCATTTTATTTGCCATTATGGTTCATCATATGAGCACCTAGAATAGTATCTGGCATATAATAGATAACCAGTAACTTTTTGTTCAAGAAAAGAATGCCAACTGTGGCCAAAGAGGTTAACAAGGTCACAGAGAATGAATGAGTGCTGAATCAGAGATTCAAATTCAGGTCTTTCTAATGCTCAAACAAACACTATCCCCCAAAAAAATCCTACTGCAGCAGTAGGCACTCAATTATTTATGTCATTAAATTACCCTATATTTAACATTGTAAGGTCTGGTCACTATAATTCTATTTTCCAATTACCGTGTGTAATCATGTCAATTCTTTCTTTTTTTTCCCCCACAGAGGAATAGGGATTTTTCAATCTGTGGATAAATTTTTCTTAGCTTGCAGTGAAATCAAATCAACCATTTTCACTGTTTTCTAAATCTGTTTTATGCAGTGTGTTACTAAATAATAAAAACAATATATTTTGCTTCAAAAAGTTGTACAACAGTTATCTAGAATTAGAAGCTATTAAAAAAGCCATTCAGTTCTTTCTATTCCAAATTCTCTTTTGCCACTTTAAGATATCTACAGG
>NW_006284386.1:1051309-1054618 GCF_000327345.1 Myotis davidii
CAGAGATCGTCCATAACAAGTATTCAACTATTTTACTAAATGTTTAAAATAACTTTCTGAATATTATCTTGAGACCACATATGAATTTCTTCTCAAAGCTCAACAATAATCTACGCCACATAACACATAGTTTCCAATAAGCAGGTGAAGCATTCTCCCTTATCCATCCAGCTAACCCTCCTCACCATTCTTGGTCCAGAATAAGTGCTATCAAATAGCACACACCTTGAATACTTCACCAATAAAAAAGGCAGCTCATCTAATATTTATCTAATATTATTGTGTCCTCTTCCTGTTTTTATGTTTTCCATACCAAGTTTTTTGAAGAATCAAATATATTTAACAAAAAATCTAATTTAGACCTACTATTTGTAAGCTTCTTTATATGTTAAATATAAGCAGTAAGATCCAAAACCATCCTGAATTTAGTACTATTATCCTCATTTTATGGAAGGGAACACTGAGATTCAGAGAGGTTAAGTAAATTATCTAGGGTCACATAGCTAGTATATAATAGAATGGGAATCTGAACCCAGGTCTATTTGCCTGTAAACCCATGCATCCCTGAGAGTCTATACTACAGTAATAAAAAGAGAGACCCATAGAGTGACAGTATTATTCAGGGCATATATTACTATAAAGCAGTGATTTCAACCAGTGTGCGATGGCACACTGGTGTGCCTTGAGAATTTTTAAAACATACAGTATTGCCCTAACCAGTTTTGCTCAGTGGATAGAGCATCAGCCTGCGGACTCAAGGGTCCTGAGTTTGATTCCGGTCAAGGGCATGTACCTTGGTTGCGGACACATCCCCAGTTGGGAGTGTGCAGGAGGAAGCTGATCAATGTTTCTCTCTCATTGATGTTTCTAACCCTCTATCCCTCTTCCTTCCTCTCTGTAAAAAATCAATAAAATATATTTTAAAATAAATAAATAAAATAAAATAAAACATGCAGTACCTGACTATTTAGTCGGGGGCACTGACCTCTTTTCCGTAGGATTGTCAAATTTAAAAATGACAACATCCAACACAACAATAGCCATCTGATGTGAATGAATCAAAACTACACCTATTTTTTTTTTGTCAGACTGGCAAAAATATATTTTTTGGTGTGCAGCAGAATTTTAGTAATTAGTTTATGTGTGCCATAAGACATAAAATGTTGAAAATCACTGCTATAAAGTAAAATAGGAGTATTATAAGAGAAGCCCTTAAGGAACATAAAATGTAATAGAAAGTATAAGATGAGGTAGAAAGTGATTCCGTAAGAGATAGAAGAAAGTGCTACAAAATTTCAGAGAAATTGTTAGGTAGAAATGGGGAGCGGGAGGATGGAAGTGGGACTCAGGCTAGGCTTCATGGAAGAGCCATAGAGGAGGGGCAGAATGTGGACAAATGAAGGGAAATGTTCCATGCAAAAAAAACCCCAAACACACAAAACAAAATAAAACAAAAAAATCAGATGAGCAAAGTCAGAAGCAAGACTGCATGAGGCTGAGAGGTTGGTTATGTTAAGGTAACAGGCAGTTTTGCCACCTGATTTTTAAAGTAAAATTGATAAAGGGGAAGAGTGAAAAGCACAAGTGGCAGTAGTTCAAGATCAGGAGGGCCTCAAATGCCTCCATTTCTGCTCCTGATCAACACCGAAGAGACAAAAGAAAGACAGGGTCAGGCCGACCCGTTCATTATATTCCACCTTTCCAATTTCATTCTGGCTTCTCTATCACTCACTTTTTTGACCAAAGTATGTAATTTCTAGGTAACTATGATTCTTAAAGTGGTTATTCTAGAAATTCTTCTCTCTGCAACAGTTCTAGAAATTCTAACCTGCCCATTTTATCCATGAACAAACATTCTCCTCTTTTGAAAATTAATGAGACCATGAAAATTAAGGCCTTTGTACCTGACTTTCACTAGAGTGGCTGTAAATACTATTTGTCCACTCCTCTCTCTAGTCTTAAGACGACAACAAAAACGTCTCCCTTTAGGGACGCCTCCCACCTAAACTTGTAGAACTAATCTCTCATCACTTCCTCTGGAAGCTGATTCCTATGGTTTCCTTTATCGCAGGGTTTGCAAACTCCAGTGTGAGAAGCAGGTCATAGACAATGGATATGAAATGGTTTATATTGCAGATCAATCATAACACCCATCTCATACTGTCTTTCAAAACATTCTCAGACAAAATGAAACTTTTCCATGAACCATATACAGCCTGCTGGCCTGCCACTTTGCAACTTTTATTACATTGCATCTTCAGACGCTGCCTTTATTGTGTTTACCTGTCTGTCTTCCCCATTAGACCTAGAGTTTTGAGAGCAGGAGCGATGTTCATTGGGGAAGACATATAAACGATTTATTAAAATATGTTCAATATTATAATACAGTTATACACACAGTGCTATGGGAAGGAAGGAGTTATCTAGGACAGCTTCTCTGAAGATTGACATGAAGCTTAATTTGAATAGATATTTAGGAGCTTGCTGGGCAAGTTAGAAAAGGACATTCCAGCTCAAAGAAATAGAATATGCTTGATTTAAAAGTATTAAAGAATAGGATGTTAAGGAATTTCTAAGAGCTGCTTTATAGCCAGATGGCAGGCACATGTACTATGCAGCTGGAGATGAAATTAGAAAGGATGCAGGGATAAGGTCACAAAGGCCAAGAGGGAGCCGTCTGAAAGTTTTAAGAGGGAAACATGATCTCTGGTCACAGTGTAGAACATGCAGGAGCCCAATGAGAGAACAAAGACTGGAAGACTACCCACTAGGCAGGGCAGTTATTGGTGTGGGAAATGATGACTCTGAACTAAGGGGGCTGTGGTGTAGGTTACTAGGGGAGAGAGTTAAGAGTTACTTAGAGAAAACAGTCATAGAAGTTGGTAATTGGATGTGGTAGAATCTGTAGTATTTCACTGGTTTCTAGCATAGGCCATTGGATTGTTTATGGTGCCAAGATCAGAAATATAGGCTGGCTCCTGCTCACATTCAAATAAGTTCAAGATTCCTTTATCACACAAAACTCCATGGTTTAACCCCACCCATCTAAATCTACCCTGCAGTACAATACAGGTCCTCACTGACTCACACACAAGTCTCCTGGGTAGCCCCCGAACAAATCTCTCTCCATCGTAATCCAGCATTTCTCAAAGTGTGCTCCTCGGCCTACCTTAACAGAACTGCCTGTGGTGCTTGGTACGAAATGCAGTTCTTGTACCCCATAAAGGACAAAAACTGCAGTTTGTTACATTTTCAAGTTTGAGAACCATTTGCCTAATCCAGCCTACCTACTATCAAATTTATTTTTCT
>NW_006284386.1:1054646-1055942 GCF_000327345.1 Myotis davidii
TTTGAGATCCTCTTTCCAATTGATTTTTTATTCTTTGCAATATACATTCTTTGTTCTAGCAAACTCAGCCACATCTCTTGCTTTCCCCTTCCTTGCCTCAACCCCCAACATGATTTGGTTCTTCCTCTAAACTTTTGCATTGAATATTACTACCCTAATCTGGTAGCTTCCATAGTCTCCCCTCCCTAGTCCACTTCCAGCCATCAATTTAAGTTCAGAAATTTTCAAGGAATTTTCTCTAATTACTCTAACCCTACTTCTCTCTCCTGCATATAAATTTCTATTGCAATAAGTCCTCATTTAACATCATCCATAGGTTCTTGGAAAGTTTAATTTTAAGTGAGATGACATATAATGAAACCAATTTTAACACAGACTAATTGATATAAACAAGAGTTAAGTTCCTACAGTATCTCATCAATGTCATAATGAAATGACGCTGAACAAAACAACGTTACTCGAGGACATGCTGTACACCTACAATCAGCATGCTCAATGGAAGGTTTAATTATTTCAACATATGTTATTGAAACTAAAAGGTCTTATCTCATTCTTATTTTCCAGTCATCAATGCACCTAGCACAGTTCTTGGCACATAACAAGCACTAATGAAATATGTGCTGATTTCTTCAATTATCCTGAAAGATTGATGGCTTTTTTCCCCTAGATGTCACTTTGAATTACAAAAGGGAAAAGAAGAAAGCAAAATTTTAAAGCAAAACAAATATTAGGCACATTCACTATTCTAGATACAATAGTACACAGTGATGTTAAAGATGTTTCCTCCTACAGACTGCTTAGTCATGAAGGCAAGGTGATTACAGACAGCTCTCAATTACAATACAGGGCATTTTGGTGTATTATGCAATAGTGTATCATCCTATATAATAAAAGAGAAACATGTAAAATGACCCTCCACTATGCTCACCAGCCAATCAGGAGTGAGTATGCAAATTAACCTGGGAAAGATGGTGGGTTACTTTGCATACAGAGGCGCCAGGCAGAGAGCAGAACAGGAGAGCTGGCAGATTGGGGGGATGTGGCTTTCTCAGTTGCTCTCCCCGAGCAGCCAGGTTGAGAGCAGAGCAGGAGAGCCAGAGGCTTGGGGGGATGTGGCTCTCTCAGTTGCTCCCAGCAACCGA
The DNA here is from genome assembly GCF_000327345.1 of Myotis davidii. Lineage (NCBI taxonomy): Eukaryota > Metazoa > Chordata > Mammalia > Chiroptera > Vespertilionidae > Myotis > Myotis davidii. The sequence continues at coordinate 1,055,789 of NW_006284386.1, forward strand.
GGGAGCCATGCCCCCCCAAGCCACCGGGCAGAGAGGAGAGCTGGAGTGCCAGCGGCTTGGAGGACTTGGCAGAGTGGGAGGCTATGGGATGGAGACAGAGCAGGAAGAGAAAACCAAGAGTGCGGGAAGCACCAGGAATGCTGGGAATTGTAGT
>NW_006284386.1:1056180-1069768 GCF_000327345.1 Myotis davidii
AGGGCTTGGAGCTTCCAGGAAATCTCCACCAATGAAGTAAAGGAAAAATCAATGCCTCTATTATTCTGTGAGCAACAAACCAAACTGAGTTGGGGTCTCAGACAATTCGCTCATATGATTTCAAAGACAGACAGAAACTCCCGATTGGAGAGCGCTCCCCTGAGGGCTCCCAGATTGGAGAAGGTGCAGGTCAGGCTGAGGGACCCTCACACCCCCAGTGCACGAATGTCATGCACCAGGCCTCTAGTGTAATTATAACATTGAAATACAGTGCTTTGAATAGAACACTTTTAAAAGATAGCAACAGAGTCTTAAAAGATAATATGCCCTATTCAGTGTGGCTCAGTTGGTTGGGCTCGTCCAGTGCACCAAAAGGTTGCTGGTTCCATTCCTGGCCAGGGCACATGCCAGGGTTGCAGCTAGATCCCCTGCAGTAGGGGGCATGCAGGAGGCAACTGATGGATGTTACGGTCTCACATTAATGTTTCCTCTCTCTCTCCTTTCTCTCTCTCTCTAAAAAACAATAAACTATTTTTTAAAAAGATAAGCCAATAACTTCAATTTATCTATTTAATACCTGAGTAACAGTGAAATTATATGACTTGCCCAAAGTCACAGAGCCCATTAGTAGTATCCAACAAAGACAGGCACCTAGACCTCCTGATTGAACATCAAGGATTGTTTTCATTACGCTATGTGCTCAGTGATATTAAATCACAGCGAGGCATTTTAAGAAGAATTCCTGTTCACATAAACCAACATTTTAGGAGTCCTTCCCCTGCCATCCTGAGAGACTGAGATACAACATGCAATTTTATCAGAATCATAAAGACTGACACAAGCACAATTCTAAAAAAATGTAAAACTTTCTAAGACAAAATATATAAGCGTGTTCTAGTTCTAAAACATTTTCCAAGACCACAGAAAAAATACTTTTCATAGCTAAATTTTAACCACCCAATCATAATATTCATCTCATTGCTTTGGTAAAATATACACCAAAAGAAAAACCAAGCATATAAAATACAATAAGCAAAAGTCACTCAATTCCAAAAAGCACAAATTCACATCTAAGGGTAAGACACATCTTTTGTACTCACCGTAACTTTACTTCCAACTATCTGCATGCAGTGGTCGATGAAGAGTGGTTATGGTGTAAAACAAAAAACAAAAACAAACAGCAACAGTATTAGTAATTAGCAGCTTTTTACAAAAGTTAAGTGTTTAGTAAATTAGTAAATAGCTAACCCTATGTATGCTTTTAATACTTTAGTTCTACAAACTAAAAAATATATATCAGTATTCATTTCTACCACATTTCAAAAATGAGTAGTCTGTGGAATAAAGTTTCCCCCCAAAAAATTATTACAATTTGAGGTGTGTTTTATTTTAAATGTACTGTGATGGGATTCTCATATAGTGCAATCAAAACACCAAGTAATGCAAGATTAAGTGTAATTAGGCATCAGATATTTTACCAGCCCACAGCTCCTCCAAAACTTATCAATAGAAAATTACTTTTTCCCAAATATTGCTTGTTTTTTTCCTTCCCCTGTTATAACCTTAATGTTGACATAGGGTATTTTAGAATATAAATGTTGCATTCAACATCGTGTACTAAATTAAGAAATGAAAGTTAGGTTGAAAACTGGAATATTTTATATTATTATAAATTTAAAGTTTATAATATTTTGTATTATACTTGAAAATTACAAAGAAGAGAGATTGCTTATGATTTTAGTTTTCTAGGTCATCTTAGCATTTCTAAGATCAGATTTTTCCATATCATATGAAGACAAAGAAGCATTTTATATCTAAACATGCAGATATTAATAAGGAAGGAACAGTTCAAAATTGTAAGTTGGACTGAGCTTTTCCTAATGGATAAAAGATAAGAGAATTTCTGAGAGGCAGAATTGTGTTTTAAAAAGAAGTAAAATCAAATTCTTAAACATAATTTAATGCCAAAATCCAAACATAAATCAAACCACTGTTATCAGAATTCTACACGTGATATCAAGCAATGTCCAAAAAATGCTAACCCACAATCTGAAACCATTAATCTGATAGAAGTTGTTATCAATATGTGTTCTATTTTTCAGCTAGTACTTAAAAAAATCAAATATAATTGAAATTCCAGTAGGAATCCTAAATTGAATAGGATACCACAAGATACAAAACAATAATGACAGTTTCCAAGTAAATAATTTTAGAGGAATCCATGAATCTCCAGAGAGAGAAGCAGCTTTCTTAAATATTCACTCAACAGACTATTTACAGGCAGTGATTATTTAGTTGAATAAAAAAGCCTCTTTGGTGCCATTAACAGTCCTCTGAATTGAAAGATATGCTATTGACCTAAATTATTTCCTCCCTCCAAAAAGACAGAAGTCTTATGTATTTGTCCCTTGTTTATTTAGCACAGACATGAGACTTAAAAATAATGCCAGCCTGTCTTAACAATTAAGGTAGGCTATACCCAGGGAAATGACCAGGGTATGGCCCATGTAATGATTCACTCAGATTGAAAAACGACTGCATTTAGCTGAAGTGAACAGTTAAGATTGGCAGAGGAAAACTAAGAAAAACTGGTTTGGTTATGTTTGGGTTCAGGTGTTTCACCAAATCCAGACCACACCTGGAAAAGAAGACCTGAGAAAGAAAAAATGGCAAGAGCAAAGCCATAATACATGTAGACAAACACACACACACACACACACACACACACACACACACACACAGCTATATGAAACTTTAACTGCTTATTATACAGGTCAATCTAAAAAATCTATAGATGTATATGGTATCACTATTTGAAATGATTTCCTATTGAGATCTTTTTTTTTTCAATGATACCTGTCAAGGGCTCACATGTCTTCAAAAATATAATTTTACATATTTTAAAATATCAACTTTAAAGACTGTGATTTCAGTTAGAAATAAACTTGCTTCTTAATATTCTAATATGGACATTGGCATGTGGTGAGCTAAGGCTAGGATTTCAGTGACTAATTTTTCCTCATAACTGCCAAAATAAGCTCTGATATAACATGCAAGATGCCCTCCAAACCACTGATGTATTCTGCCCTGCTTCAGGATTATGAATTGGCATGACTACATTTGCAATGTTCACAAAGCTTGGTTTTCCAGTTCTGAAAACATATGTTGGTGTTTAAAATATAGACTCTTCCAGTATATTTGCGGCCAAATGACCTATGTGCACCAGCTATCTGAGGTCAGGTCCAGAACTGCGCAGGCTACAATAAGCAAGCCAGCCGGGCTGGTGCAGAGGAAATGCTCTTCTCTGCTCCCTGATTTAAAGTTCATTCATCTCTGACAGTTACTCAAGTTACCTCTTCCTTTAATATTCACACAATGCAACATTCTCTATTGTGGGGCTTGAAAGGGGAAAAACTAAGCAATAGTTTTCATTATTATCTTTTAATTTCTTTATATTCTCTGATTCCATGCTAATTTTAGCCACGTTAATTAAACAATAGTCTCTGGTTTGCTTTAGAAACAGGTTTTGAGCACATACCTATGTACAGTTTCATTTTGCTTTACTGTCCTTACAGGCACCCAGGAGGATGATGGACATTTCCTATTGAGCTCACATGTTGTTTGTGTTCAATGCCATAGAAAATAACTAATGCAGGTGTTAAAGGGGGAAATGCACAATTTATGTCTCAATTTAACTGTAATTCTCACATGTTTTACATGTGACTATAAAACATTTTTCCACCAGGGACTCTAGCCCTTAACTTATTTTTACTTCAAGATGAAAGTTTTGACTACTTATAATTTTCATAAAGAAGTGGTTAGAATCCTGCTTTCTTTACAAGAGAAAACATTTTTAAGCAGTGTATCAATATAATGAAAAAGTAAGCATAACAATGTATAAGATATGCAAGCACGATGGAAAGCTTGGTTACACATAGGTAAACAGCCATAGGTTATCATTTATGGAAATTTTATTGTCATAATCATGAAGAGGTCAAAAGGTAAGAGAATTGTTTGTCACTGAATGGCATTCCTCTCATCTTCATAAAGAAATTACATAAGCAATTTTCTTTGTTTTAACAACAGAAAATACAATACTAATTAATGGTTCCCCAAGGTGAGGGAGCTTTAAAACATGCTTATCAACAGGCTTTCTTTCACCATATTTGCTCCTTGAAAATTATTAGCAAATAAAACGTATAATCTTGGAACTCTAATGAAAGTGCTGGACATGTGTCAGGTGCTCATATGTATGTTGAATGAAACAAAGGTCATATAATAAAGAGTTACAGTACTGACTTTGAGGTGAACGCCTGGCTTAAACACAGAATTTTCAATGTCTTTTGAGAAATATTCAATTTCCATTTTTTGAATAAAGCAATTCAAAAGAGCTCATTGCACATTCCCCAAATTTTAGCATTTTAATCTGAAAAATGAGTGTATGACTTAAATTGTGCATTTCTTTGGTCATTTGAAAAGGAAACAATATGAGAAAAAATGACAAGTTCTACATAGCGACAGAGTGAAAATCAAAAGGTGAAGAAGAGCTTCATATAATCTTCATTATATTCAGCCCCATTTACACAACCAAAACAACAATAAATGAACCAGAAACACTAACGAAATCATCTCATTAAAAATATGGCACGATTATTCATATATTATTATCCGTACTTTGCACTCAGATTTGGTTATATAGATTTACTCCTGTATTTGCCTTTAGGTATTTGAAAAATAACACTGAATGTACACCCTGCATCTTCCTAAAGCATTTTACTGTGAACAATAACTTGAGTGCAAAATGAGAAGAGATTCATCAGAATTTCAAAGTAAAACCCTATGCATCACCTAATTCTATTGAAAACGACGCTCATGGCAAATTTCACTTATCACTCGAAACATATTTCTGCCCTTGGATACCAGAAGCAAATTAAAAAACATGCTGTTGTTCTGCTCTGGCAGAGCTGCAATGCGTTATGTTTAAATAGTTCGGCATTCGGATTTAGCTTGCTTAAAGTATAATATGGAATCAATATGATCGTGGAATTCAGGGCAAAATGCATCAGCAATTGCCACTGCAATTACTATACTGAAATAGCATTAATAGGAGAGCCAAATAATTTTAGAATATACTTTTCCAATGAAGAACGCTTTTCTTCTCTTGTCAGCTTTATAAATTTAAAATATGCATGTAAATGCATATATATATATACACATTATTTATATATACATATATATGTGTTTATATATATATACACATATAATATACATACCATACCTAAAATCGCTGTGTGTTTGTGTGTGTGCATACACACATATATGTAATATATACATACATAGTGATTTTATGATCTCTAAATGAGAAAAGGGTTTTCTTCATAGGTACATAAACAATGCATTTCCCCATTTCAAAAATACTTTTTTTTATAAAAAAAACAACAACACACAACACACTACCCTGGAGACTATTTTTGGAAGCACCTTAAGATGTGAAGAAAGCAACATATTCCATCAAAAAATTGTGTTTTTCCTTCTGATAAGTCTTTGCAAATGAACCCCACTTTCAAATATTTTGAAACTCACACAGATCTTATTAAAGCTCCTACTAAGCAACCTTCTTTATCAAATTAAGCTGTACAATAACAATTACAAGGTAGTTTACATAGTATCATGTAAAATAATGAAGAAACAAAACTGCCTATTAAAAATATTGTTAAAATATTCATGCAGGCAGACCCAGGCATGTAGCATTAATGTAAACTTAGTCAAAGCTTATGATTAGGCTATATTTGTGTCTTCAACCTCAAAATCTAAAATGTTCATGTAACAAACTATATATTAAATGGAAAACCTGCAAATTGTTGTCAGTTTTTAGTAAGCACACAAAACCTCCATCCCAAGACTCACTGGTTTAACTCAGAGCCTTCTATCTTTAGTTTGTCCTGTTTATAATGGAATTCTCTCTAATTTTGAACACTTTTGAAAAAAAACATACATATATATATATATATGTATGCAAGAACTTGAAGATCTGTGGTTTATTTTTAAGCAGATAATGCTAAGCTTACTATGTTGGTGCCAGGAAAGACTCACTACTTACAGATTTGGCTGTAGCAGAAATATACTGGACAACCATCTCGTGCTTGGTGGTAAAGTCTTTGTTTCGTAAAGGAGCTTTTCGTTCTTCATTGAGGTTCATGTCCTCCTGTTAGAAAGAACATTTTGGAGAGCATTAGAAAATTTCTGCTTAAGAGTTTCAAAAGTGATGAATAAATATTAATATTTATTATTTTCTGGATCCTTTGCTATTATTTTCCACTCTAGATACTGTAATCTTATATAAAATCTACCATATATTCATGGCTCATATTTCTACCTAGTCAAATAATGAGCAGAAAGGAACAATTTTAACTATCCCACAGAATAAATTGGCAGTTTATAGCATAGATATACATCATACAGCCTTAGCAAAGCTATTTACTTGCCTCAATAACAAAAATAAATATAATAACTACCAAACACATACTTTATTATTTGCTATATGCTCCCCTAGGATCACTACTATTTAGAGGAGCAAATATGGTCTATAAACTATAAATCTATTATTTATAAATTAATAGTAAATTAAAAGTAATTTATATATTACTTAACATATATATATTACTTAATTTATATATATCTCCTGTTAATTCATAAGAAGTTACTGGATTTGAAAAAACAAAAAAAGAGGTAGAAATATAATTACCTATAATGGGATAACAAAAATCCCTCATTGGAGGGGAAAATGTTCAGTTATAAGAACACATTGTTCGAGGTTCAGTAAATGTTGGTTTGTATGTGGAGAAGTTGAGAATGTGATATGATGCAGCTACTTTGGAAAATAGTCTAGTAGTTCCTCAAAAAGGTACACATAGAGTTATCACATGACCCAGGTTATACCCAAAAGAAATAAAAACATATCCACACCAAAAATGTGTACATGAATGTTCAGTGCAGCATCACCAATGAGTGGAGACAATCCAAATGTCCATCAAGTAAGATGAATGGATAAACAAATGTAATATGTCCATACAAGTGAATGTTATGTAGCCATAAACAGGAATGAAATACTCTTACATGCATGAACCAAGAAATCACATTATGCTAAGTGAAAGAAGCCAGTCACAAAACACACATGTTATATGATTCCATTTATATTAAATGTCCAGAAGAGGCAATTCTATAGAGACAGAAAGTGGATTAGCGGTTGCCAAGGCCCAGGGAGGAGGGGATGGGCAGATTGGGGTATGACTGCTGATGTGTACAGCGTTTCTTTCTCAGGTAATATAAATATTCTAAACACTGTTGTGATAGTTATACAAGTCTCTGAATATACTTAAAAAACACATTGAACACTTTTAGAGGGTAGACTTAATGATATGTAATTGTACCTCAATTTTAATTGATTTTTTATCCTTTTATTCTCTTAGTAATTCTGGCCATTACTGTTTTTTTAATCAAGTAAACTAATGGTCAAAGAAAAATACTGAAGTTACTTAACAGAGAGATATGTGACAACGTGGGAGAAAAAAACCCCACAAAGGATCCATGGAAAGTAATGAAACTACACTTATCTCTTAAATAGTAACTGCAGTGTCAGCCAGAATCTCACGACCTGTATTTGTACCCACTGCAGTGATTGCTATGACAATTCTTATAAATCTAGTGTATATATACATGATTGCTCCTCCTATCACCTTTATCACTGCCTCTACCCCTACATTTCCTGTCTTATCATCTTATTTCTCAATTGTATGTCATACTTGTTAATGACTTACTTGAAGGCAGAACACATTTTTCTTCTCTCTTTCTCTCTCATAGGCTAGATTTAACACAGTTGAATCAAAAATCACAAACACGAAGTCGGATAGCACTTTTTCTGTAGTCCACAGATACTCATCTATGCTCTGTGTCAACTTCAACTAAAAGGGAACTCACTACCTCAGCAGGCCGCCCACCCTAACTTAGGGTATTGTGATTTTTGCTAAGGTTTCCTTTAGACGCCTGGATGTGAAATATGTACTTTCTAATTTGTGAACCACTTATTTACTGGACACATACCATGCACCCGGAGCTTTGCTAGGTCTAGGGGAGTGCAAATTTGAAAGTCTGTTTGTACCCACAAATTAAATGGGTTATTTATTTATGAAGCACTTGGGACAATGCCATCTTTCTTAAATAAAAATAATAACCCATGGTCAAGTTTGGAAAATGGATAAGTTAAGAAATAATTATAATAGAGGAATGTATATGATGCTTGGGAAACAGAGGACAGATGGAATAGTCAGAGAAATCTTCACCAGAATTCAGGTCTTAAAGGATTAGGAAAATCCGAGAGAAGGCAAGGAGATGAGAGTGGTCTGCTGTCATGTGTGGCTGCCCAACAGCATTTGCACATGCCCACTACCTTTATTACACCTCACAGTGTCAGTCCCACCTCACCAAGGAAGAATCTATAGAAACTACATTTTGCCAGTCTCTCTTATAACTAGGGTACAGTCATGTGGCTGAGTTTCCGCCAATGAAAGGCAATTATAGGAGGTGTAGATTCAGAAGTGAACTAAGTAAGGAAGTAGGCCACTAGTAAGTCCTCCATTTTGCTGGTGTGGATGGCAAGAGAGGGGATGTTGTTATGGAATTGACGGCAGCAGCCACATCTTTTGCATCATGACACTTTGATCAAGTGTATTTGGGGTAGCAACAGCTCCTTATTCGGACTGTATTTCAGTTGTGTGGTTCTGGAATTTATTCCTATAATGATATCTGGAGCCTGCTTCTGCAACCTATCTTGTTTAAGAGAGCTAACTAATATATCTTAATAGTATTTTTTTTTCTATTTAAACTAGCCAGAGTTTAGTGGATTCTCTTATATTCCATAATTTGGGCTATTAAAGTAATTCAATTGACTATTGATTCTAGTAAGAGTCTGAACTAAGAGAGATGGCAGTCAGATAGGACAGAGGAAATAAACTCAACAACCATATAAATATGATTTGAAGGCAGCCTTCTCTCCTTCAGGATAAAGTACACCTACGAGCTTCAACTTATCTTTATGTGACAGGGCTTAGCATCCACATTGCTCTCTCTCAAATATTCTGTGGTTTGACAAATACAAGCAAGGACTTCCACCTCCTTCCTCTTGAAATACCATATCTCTATTAATTCAGCATCTGATATTGGCAAGCACATTGTTCTACTGACTCACATTGTGTTTGTTTCCATCAAAACCCCAAGTACTGCTCACATATGCTAGGCCATCTCTCTACTGCCTCAAAACATTCTGGCTAAATTCGTCTCCTGCAATGAGGTTAGCACAAGGCTGCATAGCCCAAGTAAAATCCACTCTGGACACTAACAAGATTGTGTGTTTAGATTTGTGAACTTTACTGCCAGGCCTAAGAGTGTGGTTGTGCCACCGGTGGCAGTCTGTAGGCAGAGAATTTGTTCCCCCCCTTCCAGTGTACCTCCTTTCAAGTTGTAATGGCACACACGGCTAAAATCACGCCATCAGAGTAGAAACATTTTGCATGGAGGTAGGCAGGGCAATAAGAGGAATATGAGATTACAGACCTCAGAGGACTGTTGTCAAGATGAAGCATGATCATGCTCCTCAAGCCCTGTGCACAGGGGTGGGCAAAAGTAGGTTTACAGTTGTGAGTGCTGAAAACAGACTTTATTCTGGTATCATTACTTATTAGTGTATTATTTTCCATATGAACAGCTGTAAACCTACTTTTGCGCCACCCTTTACATTAACTAGCCTTCAAAAATGTTAACTATTAGTGTCAGTATTGCTTCCTCAGTCTCATTTTTTTATACCACATTTGATCTTACCCTTTGTTTTAATAATGCAAGGTTGTTTGTAGTTTTTGCTGCATGCACTATGCTGGTACACCCTTCCATTACTTTACGCATGATGCTGCTCTCTGTGCCTGCAATGTTGCATCTTCACCACCCTCTCCCTCTTTTAACCGCATCTCATCTCATCCCACTCACCCCACCCAGATCCATCTATGAATGACTCACACGTACACTAATTCTTCATATTTACCCCAAATTACCTCATTTAGAAATAACTATCTTCATTCTATTCTTCATATTAATTCTGATATTGCAGCACTTAAATTGAAACTACCTGATAAGTCTATGTCCCTAACCTAAAAGGTAACTGAGGGCAGAAACTGGGTCTTTTATATTTTTGTATTCCCAGCAAAGAGCAGAGCTTCTGGAATGCACTAAGCAGTTAATATTTGTTGATCCAATGTGATATGTAGGAACTTCTCTCTAAATACTTTAATTTGCTTTATAGCCATCAAGATGGTCTATACCTATAACTCTGCTGCATAGGTTGACTGGGAATACATACCATTCAAATGAACAGAAAAGACCATAATAATGACTCATTTTATTTTTATAGAAATAAGAAATATACTACTAATTAGGCAGCTAATACTTCCAATCCATTAACTCTAGCTTTATAATATAATCATAAAACTAAATAGAGCACTCATAATTCAATATTAATTCTAAACAATATAATTAAATATGAAACTACTTCTAAACATACTGAGTTCTGATAGTACTCAAAACACAAAAGTAAACTTTTAGTATGTTTAAGATTTAGTTAGCACTTCTTATAATACATGAGAAGAAATTCGTATTTTGTAGTTTTTTAAAATGTTTGAAGTCTAAGTAATTGACCATTTATATTTTTAAAGCCATACTTGTAAACATTAAACCATTTTTCTCCTTCCACATATGTCATGATGTAATTTTCCCATTATAAGCAAATTCTTTCACTTCTTCAGCAAATACTATATTCTTGAAGTTATCACTAAGAAGCCATATTAGAGTCAACGGAGATTAAAAGTTGAACTAGTTGCCTATTCATTCATTAGTATTCTCATTCATTCATTCATTCTCATTCTCTCATTTTCCCTCTCTCACCCCATATATCTTTAAATAGATGACAATATAATTTTTAAAACTTTCTCCTCATCTTCTAACATCATATTCTAAATCTTCCACTGTTTTTCTGTTTTGCTTTATGAGAGATAAATTACATTTTTATAACTCTTCCTTCCCTGTAAGAGAGCATTGGTACTTGTTCCTTCTTTATATAAATTTCTATATTTTCTATAAATTGTTTCTGCAACATGCCTTGATCCTAGTTTAAGGTTGATTTTCCACCTGTTTTAAAATCTGAAGTGAGCTTCACCATCAAATGTTTACCCTGTGCCTTCTGCTTCTCAACAGTAATTTTTCAAGTATGTTTTTAACTTCAATGTTTAGGGGACCTGAATGAACCAATAATACCCTAGTACCTAAAAATCTGTCCTAGCATGAACAGTGGTTATAGTTATGTTTAATTATTCTAAGGTTATAAATTAACAAACTTTTACAGCACTTTTATTCTTTTCTAAAGATAAGTTCCTTAATTCTTCTAGCTTCTGTGAACCAGAAAAGAAATAATGTTTCTTTCTAAAATTCCAATAAAAATATTAGGGATTTTCTACATAATTAAATAATTGGGCTATTCTACCTGGCATTAAATAACTACCTGATGTGTTAAAAAAAATCCAGTTAACTTTACCTATATAGACTGTAGCCACATAACATTTAGAAGCTCAGATGGAAACAAAGTTAAAGAAAAAAATTGTTGAAATGCATTATGTCTACAAATATTATGGAAACAAAAGCACGATCTTAGGTGAATGTTACCGAGTATGGCACAAAAACTCTTCATCTAATTCTGCTTCCAGCTCCTGTTAGAGGTCTCCAACTTTAAATACTTACATATACCTCTTTACCATCATGAGGGTAAATTCAGAACATATATTTAGATATTGGAAAACAAAAATATTATTTTCACTTTCCCCAAATCCTTAATCCTGAGCTTAACATTCAACCAGTGGTTTCCAGAGTCAAGAGATTACAGAAAGGATCCACTGCAGTTTGTGAGACATTTATTTGTATTCAGAAACTACAAGAAAATAAGCTTTAATATTTAACATGAGTTTAACACTGGAGCCCTCACTGGATCCACAGGTCCAAATGGTACCTGAGGTATCTTAGGGGAAAGCTGAGGTATTGGCAATGTCTATTTGTTCACTCTCAGTGCACTGCACTGCACATACTGCAGTTTACATATACCTGGTTAAGTGGATTTGTAGTTTGTTTTATCTAATTTTAACCAAATCACCCTAAAAAATGGAAAAGTGGTTTTAAAAGTTTCCTGCAAAGACAACAGATTGAGGATAATAGCATAATACCAGTAATGCAAACACAAGGGAACAAGAAAATGCCAGACTTTTATTATCTCCTACTCTATGTTTGAGCCGTTCATCAGTCATACAATATGGTAAACATAATGAAAATCTAAAGCTAATAAGAAGTGGATACCACAAGATTAAAATTTATTAAGGTAGCTTTGAAATATGGGTGGATATCAATTGTCAATGATGACTCCCACTTTAAGCCACCTCAACTTAACAGACCATTTAAAATCAATTGAATAGCAAAAGACAAAAGGTCTGTGACGTTGGGTAAACACTTGGTAGAAGCAGCTGAAATAATACAGGCAGAAAAACATGACAGTAAACTAGAACAAATGCCTCTGTCAGCAAATACTATTAGAGACACTTAAAAATCACTGCTGGAAATTTGCTAAAACAAGTATTAGAAAAATTACTTAGTGTAAAAGGTTTATCATATAAATGAAAATACAGCTGTTTTTAAACAACTCAGCTTATATTATTTGCTAGATTGCTTCAATAACAAAATATAGAAACTACTTTTCTTTGAGTCACTAATGGAGCAATCTAATAGAGAAAACATATTACCAAAATAAATGATTTACTTAATAAAAAGATGCTTTATAAAAAAAAAAACTAAGTGGGAATGATTACTGAGTAAGGTTACCCCACATGCAAAATTCAAGCTATTGCAAGAAAGAAGTTGAAACCAAAGGACAGAGAGTGCCACACAGAGTCAAGAATGTAGCTATTTTTTTATAAAAGTTCAATTTTTCAAATAAAATAGAATAGTTACAATATTTTGAAATGAGATAGGAAATAAGCATGAAAATGTGTTGTACCTTATAGAGATAGCTCTGGTTATCTCAAGACAAAGCATTTAAAAACTGCTGAAATTTAACATGAGGTAGGCATTTTTCACTCACAAAAAGACAAGTGATCCCTTGATAGTTTAACAATTAGTAAAAAAAAAAAGTAACTATTTAAAAGAAATGGCATTGGAAAAAACACACATTAGCAGACGCAACTTCCAGGTCCATCTCCTTGACCCTTGTATGGTTCACTTCTTCCTCCCTCTTCCTGGCATTAGAGCAATGTCTGGAGCGGACATGAGTAGACAAAAATGGGGATGAGGGTCTCCTCATTAAGAATAAAGAAGGAAATTTGCAAAGAGCCCAAGTCCCTGATGACATCTGGCAAAGCCATTTTTAAAGCCAATTTTGAACCCATTTATATAAAAATGTAACACTCTGGATTAGTTGCAGGAACAACTGACTGTCATCAAGGAAGATGGA
>NW_006284386.1:1069819-1086165 GCF_000327345.1 Myotis davidii
GACTGAAAAAGTTAGTACTATGATTTAATAAGTGCTGCTAATGATGTTCTTGTTCCACTTGGACCTACATATCTTTGTCAGATTTATGTTTCAACTACAACAGACATCAAAGCAAATATCAAAATAAAATGATCTTGGAACTAAACCTTCTAATTACTGTCTTTTTTTAACAAGACATAAAAAATGGCATTGTCATTGTTCTCACTAAAAAGTTATTAACCATGACAGAAAAAGCTTTTGTGCCATTAATAAATAAAATAAACTCATTTTAAATCATGGAAAGATCGTGTTCATGTCATGCTTTTCTCATTCTTTACTATGTATTTTATAATGTACATAGTATTAGTACATGCATATATGTATATAATTATTAAGTAAAATATATCGGGGTTACTTGCTCAAACATGGGCAAAAGTAGGTTTACGGTTGTGAGTACACGAAACCCAGTTTATTTGTATATTATTGTTATTTATTTATTATTGTATTACATACTATTATTAATAGAGGCCCAGTACACAAAATTCATGCACGGGAGAGGGGTTTCCCTCAGCCCGTCCTGCACCCTCTCACAATCTGGGAGCACTGGCTCCTAACTGCTCACCTGCCTGCCTTCCTGATCGCCCCTAACCTCTCTGCCTGCCTGATCGCTCCTAATTGCCTCTCTCTGCCTGCCTGATCTCACCCCCAACTGCCCTCCCCTGCCGGCCTGGTTGCTCCCAACTGCCCTCCCCTGCACCTGCTTGCCTGGTTGCCCCTAACCACATCTGCCTCGGTCCCCGCCACCATGGCTTCATCCAGCCGGAATGACGTCCAGAAGGTCATTCAGCTGTCCAGTCTAATAAGCATATTATGCTTTTATTATTATAGATTATTATTCTTGACCTACTTTTTCCCCCTTCCCCACAGGATATGAAGTTAGAGACTACTACAGTAGTCCAGAAGTTGAGAAAGTTTTTCTGTAAAGGATCAGACAGTAAATGTTTAGGCTCTGAAGGTCAGAGGGTCTTTGTCACAGCTACTCAACTCTGCAGTTGTAGCACAAAGGGAGCCATGGACAATATGTAAACAAATGGCCATGACTGGGTCCAATAAAACTTTACTTGTAAACACTGAATTTCATATAATTTTCATCTGCCCTGAAAACATCTTCTTTGATTTTTCCCCCCAACCATTTAAAAATATAAAAAACAGCCCTGGCTGGCATGGCCCAGTTGGTTGGGTGTCATCACATACACTGAAAGGTTGCCAGCTGGATTCCAGGTCAGGGCACATGCCTGGGTTGTAGGCTCGATCCTTAGTAGAGGGTGTGCAGGAGCCAGCTGATTGATGTTTCTCTCTCATCAGTGTTTCTATCTCTCCCTGCCTCTCTCTCTAAAATCAATAAAAACCTATTTCAAAAATTGTTAAATATATAAAAATTCTTACCCCGTGAGTCATACAAAATGAAATCCTACAGGCAAGGCTGGCATCTTTGTCATCTTTCTATTCCCTGTACTTAATAAAATATCTGGCTTTCAGTAGAGAGTTGTCAAAGTTCTCCATGATACATTTGTCTTTGCTTTTTCTTCCTCACAAGTACACCTTGTGTTCTGCTATGTCACCCTTATTAGAACATAAGCTAACTGGAGGGATTTTCTTTATGTCATTCTCTGCGCTCTCTCCCCAGAGCTTAGAACACTGCCTGGCACATAAAAGGCATTGAGCTTCAATGAAATAAATCGTTCAAACTTGAGAATGCTTTAATGCTTTAAGAAATAAAGACTGAAAATTCAGAAGTGGCACTGGGTTTCATAGCATATTCAGGTCTTGAATGTTTCCTCCCTGAGCCCCTGGCACTGGTTTTAAGTATCCACAGTAGTCCACTCCAAAATGTTCCAATACCATGGAAATTGGCTGTTTACTTGCTTGTCTCCCTGACTGAACTCTGAGCTCTGTGGGGGGAAAGGAGGTGTTGCATTCATCTTTGTACCACCAGCATGTAGCATAGGACCTGGCATATTGCCCATATAAATAAATGGTTGTGAAAATGCATTGGCAATCAATACTAATAGAACCTTTCAAACAGTAAAAATATTTTGGAAAACATTTCTATGAACAAACCAAGAAGAGAAGCAGTGAACTGTGGAGTTTACCAGTTACAATCAGAACAAATTTGCAAACCTAGTTCCTTTAACTTCTCTTCATGGGTCTCCTAGCCTACTATTCTGTCAGTTGTAAAACCTTTGGTGAGAATTATACTTGGAAAGGAAATTAAAAAGTGAGCCACATTTAGTTATCTTTTAGACCTGTTTATTGGGTAAATTTTGCTCCTCCTTCCTAAGCTTTTCTTAAGAGTCTGTGTTGACTAGAAATGATGCTGGAGTTTTCTTAGTCTAATGATATGGAGTAAGGATGCTGAAATGAAAATGTAGCCAATGAAAATTAAGCTACCTAAACAATTTCTAGGGATCTAGTCACTTCGGAAAACTATTTTTATGGCTTATTATACATTTTAGGATCTACTTTACCAATAATTTGTTTTAATCTATCTTAACCATTAATTAACATTATTTATGTTGAGAACACTAAAAGGGTCTCACCCAAGCTAACCAACTCCTACAAAACAGGTGTTGAGTGAGAAAGAAGCCCATGAGAGTAGTCAGCGGTGAATAAGCATACTTGGGCTAAAGTACACCGCCTCCGGTTCAGCTATTCTCTTAACTAATGAAAGGCAAAAGTGAGAGAACAAAATTAAAAGCTGAAGTATTATTTATCAAAGTTATATCAGATGGAATATGGAACAGATACCTTAGCATTTGTTGCGTATAACTATATTCTTATTAAATTATAACAAAATGCAAAATACATTAATATAAATTGCTGAATAGCAACAAAGTATAAAACATCAAATTTGCACATGGAATCATATGTTAAACATTGTTATTAATAAATAAAGTTGAAATGAACTGTGTCTAGAAGTTAATAATAAATCATCATAGTCTCATCTTTTGCATATAACCAAACTACTTAATTACCTTTATTAGAATGAAGTCCTTATTAACATATTTATATGAATCTAATGTCACCAGTGCAAGCTGGATCTCCACTCAGTAGATCCTTGTGCTAGCTAATGGAAATTAAATTCCAACTTGAAGACTCAATGTTTATTTTTAAGCTTAAAATGGAAATCCCCTACCACCTCCTCTAGCTCCCCCTAAAAAGAACACCTGCATACAAAAGAGCAACAATATTCAAAAGCAAATGCGAATGTTACAACATATTTATTCCTTGTTCTAACTGCATTAATTCAATTTGGATAAAAATAAATCATCACTATTAAATATTTAACAGTCCTTAACCAGTATACTCAATGTACAAAAACCAGTTTAGGTAGTCTCAGTAAGCTTAAAATGTTGAGTAGTTGCTCAAGTATAGCATTTTTGATTTCCTTACATTTAAAGTGGCAGGGAGGAGATATTTCACCAACACTACTTAAAGAAAATTAAAAATGCCTCTGATTAACATGAGAAATGCTACTAATATTAACCTTATTCAAATTTGAATTTGGGTTAGAGATGATATGTACTACTATATAGTCCAGTCATCCTTTAAAGTTATCCCCCCAAAATGTGGAAGCAGTATTGTTGTTTTGGTTCCACTACTTTTACCCATTTGTGTAAGATTTGAAAACATGACTTTGGGCGAGCAGGGGAAGAGGAATCTTAAAGAGCAATTATAATTTACCCCATGCAGGTAATGATAAAAATCATATAAAAACAAGTGGCTGTTTTTATTTTTGAAAGTTTTAATCAAAGAAACACCTCCTTGGAGGAGTGTAAGGGGGAAAAGGGGGAATATCTGTAATACTTACAACAATAAAGATAAATTTAAAACAAATAAAAAAATAAATACTTCCTAATTTTCAATTAATAGTCAGTGACCATACTCTAAGAACGAAATTCACTTTTATAAAATACTGAAGACACACAGCTAATAAATTGCTTGTGCTCTATAAAATAAGCAATCACCTAAAAGTTTCAAATTTGGAGCTTTAAATCTGTCAGCAATAGCCACTGATACCATTGCTCAGAAGATTTGTCCATTATTGTTCCGTTGAGTACCCACAATATGAAAGATGACATACAATGCATAGAATAGATGACATTCAATGAAACATTCGTAATCTGCTAATATACACTAGTAAAGTAAAACCTAACCACTCAGATCTTTTAGTTAATGAGACTCATTTCATGATTTTACTTAGCTCTAAAGAGCCAAGCGATTTTTTAAATGAATTATTAATAACTAAATAAGATTTCTTATAATCAAATAAAAGTCAATACTTAAAAAAAAACATGTCCTGCAATAATTAAAGTTTTAGCTGAATGTCCCTGATATCTACATCTACAAGTCTGTACAAAGAGAAATACTGTTATAGACATGATCCTCAGGCATAACAAGTTTCAATGATCAGAGTAAGATAGGCTTATAGTTGAATACTAGAGGCCCAGTGGACAAAAATTTGTGCACTCGGGGGTGTCCCTCACCCCGGCCTGTGCCCTTTTGTAGTCTGGGACCCCTTGGGGGTTGTCCCCCTGGTGGCTTAGGCCCGCTCCCCAGGGGATCGGGCCTAAGCTGGCAGACAGACATCCCTCTGGCAGGCCGGGAGCCCTCAGGGGATGTCCACTTGCCAGCAGGGAGCAGGCCTAAGCTGCAGTCGGACATCCTTAGTGCTGCTGAGGAGGCGGGAGAGGCTCCCGCCACCACCGCTGTGCTGGCGGCCATCAGCCTGGCTTGTGGCTGAGCAGAGCTCCCCCTGTGGGAGCATACTGACCACCAGGGGGCATCTCCTGCATTGAGCATCTGCCCCCCTGGTGGCCAGTGTGTGTCATAGTGACCAGTCATTCCCAGTGGTTCTGCTGTTAGGGTCAGTTTGCATATTACCTTTTTGTTATATAGGATAGAGGCCTAGTGCATGGGTGGGGCCGGCTGGTTTGCCCTGAAGGGTGTCCCGGATCAGGGTTGGGGTCCCACTAGGGTGCCTGGCCAGCCTGGGTGAGGGGCTGAGGGCCATTTTCAGACTGGCCACACCCCCTTCAGGGTGGGGGGCCCTACTGGGGTGCTTGGCCAGCCTAGGTGAGGGGCTGATGGCTGTTTTCAGGCTGGCCATGGCCGCGGGCTGGAAGCAGGTATCTGGGATTTATTTAACTTCTATAATTGAAACTTTGTAGCCTTGGTCCCACTGGAAGCCTGGGTTGTCCCTGACAACCCATGTTCCCAGCCCCTCCTTGAGTGGAGGACAGGCCAGTTGGAAGCAGGTATCTGGGATTTATTTATCTTCTATAATTGAAACTTTGTAGCCTTGAGTGGAGCTCAGGGCTGGCCAGGGCAGGTGGGAAGCTTGGCTCCCTCCATCCCTGGGGGCAACCAAGCCTCCTGCTCACTCCAGCTCCGTGACTGCCGCCATCTTTGTGACAGAGTGAGGGTTAATTTGCATATTACTCTTTTATTAGATAGGATTGCCTCTGATTATTTAAGCTTTCACCAAGTTTCACCAAAATATATCATTACCCAGAAATTACAAATAATTGTATCAACAATGTTAAAGTAACTTATTTCTTGTCACGCATTTCAAAGACAGGAGAGGAAATAAAATCAATGTTGGGGGGTGGAGAGGGAAACATTTTAAAAGAGAATGATCAACTGCATCAAATGCTGCCGATAAGTCAATCAAGATGAGACTGAAAACTGAGCATGGGATTCAGCAGCATGAACATCTTTGGTGACCTTGGTAACAGTTTTGATGGAACGGTGAGGTGGAAGCCTGGCTGGAGTAAGTTTAGGAGAGAAAGTGAGAGGTGAGAAATCAGAAGCAATCAATATAAACAAAATTAAGCAAGGTGTTTTGCTTCAAAGGAGAGTAAAAATAAAGCAGTAGCTGGCAAGGGAGATAAGGTCAAGAAAAGGTTTTGTAAAATGAGACAGGTTGTATGCTGCTTGGAATGGCAGAAGACAGAGGAGAAAAATTATTGGGGCAATGTCCCTGAGTAGTTGAAAAGGAATGGAACCTTATACACAAATGGAGGGATTTGGAACATAAAAAGTTCACCTACGGTGACAGGTAGCAAGACAAACTGTGTGAGTGCAGGTACTAAAAGTTGGGTAGATATATATGGTGGTGGAAGTTTTCTTCTGATTGCTTCAGTAAATTAAGCAGCAAAGTCATCAGCAGAGTATAAAGATAAGTAAGAGTTCTGAGGATTGAACATCAAAGTACAGGTGTGAAATAGTCATCTAGGAGCATAGCTGAGGGACTGGAGTTGAAATGTATAAAATAATTGTCTGAAAACATCAGGGTCTATTTGGGGCTTTGGAAAAGCAATGTTTCTGATCATTAATAGGGCATTATTGGACTAGAACAAAACCTGAAGGACAGGAGGAAGACCAGTTAGCAGGCTATTTTAGTATCCTCCAAGAAACAACTAGAGAGGGATATTGTTGAAACTAGGGCAAGAGCACCTAGAGGACATTTGAGGAAACAGATGTAAAAGTCATTGCAAAAGCCAAGCCAGTATGATTTGGCAAGCAACTGGAAGTGACTGAGAACACCAATGGAGTAGAAGATCGCCCGGATGTGTCAAGCTTAAGTAAACTAGAGTAGGGCAATGCCACTAATAAACTCAAAGAACTATTTCAATACTGTAAAAATTAGTAACCAGTTGGGAGATTAAAGCAGTAAGTATAATTTCAGTGAGGCTTGAGTGAAGAGAAGTAAAAATATATATATATATATATATTTCCCTGACTGGTTTGGCTCAGTGGATAGAGCATAGGCCTGTGGACTGAAGGGTCCCGGGTTTGATTCCAGTCAAGGGCATGTACCTTCGTTGCTGGCACATCCCCAATGGGGGGTGTGTAGGAGGCAGCTAGTCAGTTTCTCTCTCATCGATGTTTCTAACTCTCTATCCCTCTCCCTTCCTCTCTGTAAAAAATCAATAAAATGTATTTTAAAAAAAGAGAGAAGAGAGACAAATTAAAAAAAACTATTTAAAAAATTAAAAGTGTTCATCAAGGAATGTTTCTGCTTCTGTTGTTATCATCACTGCTTTGGAGTTATTAAGATAAGGCAACCAAGTGGTAAATTGAGGGGCAATCTAGGTGATCTAGAATATTGGCAACTAAAGAAAGAACTTTATTTGATAAAGAAAGATAATGGAACATATTTATGAAATTACTTGTGCAGAGAGCTTATATACCAGGCACTATTCTATGAATATCACCTCCTTTAATCCTTTAAGATAAGCATATGAGGTAGATCCTTTTATATCTTTGTTACAGTTAAGGAAAACAAAGTGTACAGATGTTTATATAACCTTTGCAAGTTAATGCGATTAATGGCGAAGCCAGAATTCAAATCCAAGTCGGAATGACCCCAAAGGCCTTGTTCATAACCACTACACAATACGTACTTTGTAAAATTAGAAGCCTGGGAGAGAGAGCATAGATTATTTAGGAGAATTTCAGAGTTAAAGATCTTACATAGGTGGAATCATTCCATAGAATGACACAGTCCAAACAAGGCATACTCGTGCCAATAATTAGCTAAATGTATAAGTGCAGAAGTGAGAGTTTAGGAAATCAAAGAACTAAGAGCAAAAAAAGCATGGGGTTGTCAACACAATTGTTGAAATCACCAAAATCAAGGGAAAAGTCAAAAGGATAGCCAGGTGCTTTTATCATCAAGGAAGGTCAGCAGGTAACAAGCTTCACAAGAGAAAGGGTTGCCGAACGATGGTTCAAAGATGGCATGGAAGGAGCAGGAAGAAAACGGCATGCAGGGCTGAAGAGGGCACGAATGGCAGGACTTGTGTTGGGGACAAGCCAGATAGAAGGAACAGTGGCAAGATGGAAGGAATAGTCAAGGAAAAGTTTAAAGATAAAGGGAATTAAGTTTGTCTTCATTCAACAACTTTCAACTGATATTTATTGAAGGCCTATTACCTCCTCGTCTAGGCACAGGAGGGAAACAGTGGGGGTGGGATGGGTGGTGACAAGCTGTTCCATAATGAGCAGAGTAGAAGGGTCTGGATTTGCAGTGATTCGTAACCTTTTATTTTGGTGTGGGTGAAGGGACCTTGGGAACTCCTGTGAACTCTAACTCTAGATAAATAGACATCCACCTGAAAATATTACAATGCTAAGTGGGAGAGAATAAAGAAATCATGAGTCAGGATCTCCACTTCTTTTCTGGTCAAGCAAGCCAGTGTAATATGGCCCAAACCTCATCTCTCTCCTCTCCTACCATAAACTAGTGAATACTCAAAATATGATATTTATTATCTAATATAAGAAATAACATAGACCACAAGCTATAAAATATAAGCAACATGCTAGGAAATGTTGGTTGTGTGACTATTGCTATAGAACAAACTTGGAGGAATTAATATCTCTGCCCCCACTAATGGTTTTATCACTTCTTGCCTCCCAATTCTGTTTCATATACCGAACAAGATACCTTGTGCAGCAAAGAGGACTTAGGCCTGTTTCGCTTTATAGAAACAGGAACACAAATTAGTTACCTGAAAATTTGATTTGATGTGCCAGAGACTACAAAATGCTACAGATCAAAAGTAAGTAAGACAGCCTCTGCTTTTAGGAGCTCAAACTGGAAGAGATAAGTAGGAATGTTAGCTCAAAAAACGGATACTTTTGAAAATAGTTCTGCTGTATCGGCCAAGTTTCTGGTCCATCCTTTATGTGACATAAACACAGTCCATACAAACATACCTACTTAAAACCCAGTGTTATTCTGGGCACATGCATTTTTAAATTACAACAAAAGTAGGGGTCCACCTTACCATCATTTTTTCAAAGAGATCCAGTACTTCCTTTTCTGACAAATTCAAAGATCGTTCATCGTATAATGGCTGAGGTGCTGGAAATTCATTCATCGCTACTTGAGAATCAATAGGATGTTGAATAAGATGTTTTTCTTTTTTGACAGTAGATTTTCTAAAACTTGTAATTCGGTCACGCTGCAAAGGGAAAACAACAACAACAAATAAGCCCTAAAAAGGGGATTGGGAATCACAAAAAAAGGAACTGAAACATCAAAATGGCACTTAGTATGACACACAACATTATTGCCTTTTGACAAAATGTTATTTTAAGCAGCAAGCTCCAGTTAGAGATTGTACTATTTTGAAACCCTGAAGTAGCTCTCCGGCCTCAGCGGTCTGGGGGCTGAAAAGTATTCCTTAAAAAGTAAAACTCAGTTCTCCGTCATTTCTGTTTTGCACAGGAAGTAGGTAAACAAAAAGTCCTGCATCAAAGTCATGTGGGTTATTTCAGGGAGAATGTGTCTTTGTTGGCAACTTTCAAATCATGAGAAAGAGAGAAAGAAAATAAAAAGAGCTTCCGATATCCAGTTCTAAGGGGATGTTATAGTAATGTCTGTCTTCTTCAAGGTGCCAAAAATTGTGACAAGTATCTGTGAATACTTGCTCAGTGTAGCAGTAGAGTATCGTGGTTAAGAGCACAAATTCTGAAGGCAGACTACCCGAATATGAATCTGCCTTTTACTTGCTCAGTTTGCCTGTGCAAATTAGATAGTCTCTGTTTCCTCATCTCCAGAACAGCACAATGAGCCCTAGCCAGTTTGGCTTAATGGATATAGCATCAGCCTGCAGACTGAAGGGTCCCAGGTTTGATTTTGGCCAAGGGCACAAGACTGGGTTGCGGGCTCAATCCCCAGTGGGGGGCGTGGTGAGCAGCCGATCAGTGATTTTCTCTCATCACTGATATTTCTATCTCTCCCTCCCTCTCCCTTCCTCTCTGAAACAAATAAAAAAATATAAAAATAAAAATAAAAAGTAATATAGCACAATGATTTAACATGTCACATAAGTAAATAATGATATTACTTACACCACAGGGTTATTGTGCAATAAAATAAATTGATATGCCCAATGCATTTAGCTGCTATTTATTATTGTTGTTCTTACTATTACTATTATTTCCTCTACGTTTTTTTTTCTGCCCTAAAAAGTAGAACCAACAAGACATCACCTTTTCCATTTACTGGAAACACAACATAAACAGAAATATCTTAATCCTACAAACACTATTATGAAGAACTTGCTATTTAATGGATATTGACTCTGAACCATTGATTCCATGTACAATCTCTAATAATTAGCTTTCTATTTCACATAAAGTGGGTTAACGACTCCAGTTGCACGTAAACAGGCCATTCTGTTTTATACCACAAAACATTAGACATCAAAAATTAGTAAGGACCATAAAACTGAATGCAGCTCGGTTTTATTCTGTTTCTGTTAGGAAGCACACGCACACTGTCAGCTCACGTTAAACAAACAAGCAGACACAGGGCAGATGCAAGGACTGCGTGTCTTCACTGCCAGGTTACCGCGTCCTTATACATTACTTCAACAATACAAAAAGCGTCAAGAAGTCATTACTGCAACTTATGTAAGTTTCTGTTGACCCCCAGTAAAAAAACAAACAGACCTTTCATATTGATTCAAAGAACACTTTTTTTTTTCTTAAAAGGTGTGCTTTGAAATAAATATGAGTAGTTTTAAGCAGCTTATTTAGGATTACAAAAATGATCTTAGTATGTGGTTGCTTGCAAAGAGATTATATAAATCATAATATTCTAGAGCTGGGAAGAAACTTGAAAAATAATCCAAACCAACTCCCTCATTTCACAGAAAAAGTGACTCGCTAAAATCACGAGTCTCTGGTTTCTATCCCAGTGTTCACAGTAAGGTTCATTTTTTTAAAATCATCTTTAACAATATTTTCAAATTTTCTTTAAAAATCTGAGAAAAATTAAGTTGGTTTAGATATGTAGTATATCTTTGAACAACTGAAGAAAAAAATATTAAGCAATCCCAAATAAGCTGAGTACATATTCAACAGTCAAATTTCACTAAAAGATATGGTGGACATAAAAGCATTCAAATATGCAATCAACCGTTAAATCAACAGACCTCTGTTCCTGTCCCTTCATATCATTTAATATTTACTTTTGCAGAGCTGGCTTTTCTACTGAGTAGCATTATTTACATATATATTTGATCTTCCACTATGCCCTTCATTTCTATCTAGAAAACTGGCTTTTGCTTTCAGCTATATCTTGATAAGAAAATGAAGTTAATCTGAATACTTTCACCTCCTTAAATTACTATCAGTATTTTACATTATTTGTAGATAGGCAATTTCACCAAGTAAAAAATTAGCATTGCTTACAATACTGTTTCTTTAAAGTTTAGCTATAAAAGGGCACATTTAAATTTTAAAGCCCATAACTTTTAATAAGGTTTACTGTGATAGATTCAGCTCAAAAATATTTAAGGATTTTAAATATCTGACTAACATAATGAACTTAGCCTCCTTTCTATGTTACATTAATTTCTTCCAATATTCATATTACTAGTTAACATATTCACAGTCAATTTTCTTAAGCTATCAAAAAAGGAAACATCTGGATTTTCCAGAGTGATATTTACAGATTTTTTTTAATTTGGTTAAGGTATATACCAAGATGATAATATCAAAATTTTGTTGAGATTTCATATAATTGTTTTATGTTAAAATTCAAACAAAGACGTCACTCTATTGAAAATTCTTCCATTCTACTGCACTTTGTAAACATCCAAACATTCTGTATCTTACATATATCAATGCTGTAATGTCCACTCACTTTAATATAAAAGCAACATGCATAAGTAATGCAATGACATGCTATTAAAGACCACCTTACCACATCATCTGCCAAAGTTTTTATTTGAATGTTCTATTAAAACCAAAAGAAAAAAAGAAACACCTGTCAATAAGAGAAACTCATAGATAAAACAATAATTGAATTCTCATTTTTATTTTATCAAGTATAACTAGTCAAAAATAATCAGACAGTTTAAATATATTAACAAGCACATTCACATTTTTTTATAAAAGGAAAAAAAAACAACTTTTAAAAAATTTAAAATAAAGGGTGGGGGTGGGGATGTCTATTTGTTTTTAAAGATGGTGCCCAAGGTCCCGAAGTCACATTTGGATCAGACATCATGGCCACAGTGCTCAAACATAAGAAAACATACAGCGAAATCATAAGCCCCTTTCAAGTTTTTTCGAAGTTTTAGAATGAATGATCATGTTTTTACAATAGATAAATTTAAAAATATATATAAATAAGAAGAAAAATGTCATATTTAATAGTAATAAAACATAACACAACAGCTCAGTCTAGAACTCTGTTATATCTGATGGGTGTTTAAAGGACATCTTTATAAATAGTCTAGATAAAACTGAACTTAGTGATTCTTTTAATATATGTCCATTTCTCAAAAACTCCAACACTTTTTATGGATGTGGCTCTCTACTTCTAATGCTGAAAATCATTGGAAATAGTGTATTCTAGTTAATAAAATACAGTGGTTAATAAAAACTACCACATAACATACATAGGCACCATGATTTGAAGAATCAGAATACAGTAATACTAAAGTAATAAAGCAATACTAAAGTAAGCAAAGTAACATCTAATAATTTAGTAATCTTCATGATTCAGAAGATACTTCAAGATCTTACAGTAACATACAATTAGCATGAAGGGCAGTTATTATATTATAAATGTTTTGAACTGCCAACCAAGTGACAAGATTAGGGAAGAAAAGGTTTTGTTTAAATTGCCTGTTAGGAATTGAAATTAACCCTTCTGCTACATCATGTACATTTATTTCCTACAACATAAACTTATGATATACACCAACTTGGTCATGAGTGCTCACATCCCTTTTTACTAAGCAAAATATGGTCTTCTCGCTGATGGGGAGAAGTCCATTATGAGTTTTAAGGAAGTGAGAATTATTTGGTCTCAGGATCTCGTGAAATTGTCTTCAAATAGCACCAACAAAATGCTGTAAAGATCACCTTCCACTCAATCAGCTGGGACAAACACACTATTATCTGCACATTTCATTTTCTACTCTCAATCCATTGATTCCCTCAGGGATCTACACTTCTACATCTTTATACAATGCCTTCACTATATCCTGCTGACACAATTCCCAATCAATCTTTATTGCCTGTGGAAAATAAAAGAGGGAGGGATTAGTTATATCAGAAAGGAGGCTATTTTAAGAGAGATCTCCCTAGGACTATCTCCAGCTGGTATTTTCTCTTTAATTTTCCCCGTGGATTACCGGAAACTGTTTTATGCACAATGACAAGCTTCATGATCTCCTGTAATGTAAAATCAGAGTGCAAAATGTCAAAGCTTCAAACTACCCTGTTAGTTTGAACTAACCCTCAACTACCCTGTTACCATCTGGATATGTATCTGTCCACCTTATTATTAGCCAGATTGCACAGTTCTTCAAGCAACGCCTGCTTTTCTTCTCTTCCCATCCTGTGGGGTTATAAGCTCAAGACTAGAAACAAATCTGTATCTTCAACGTTAGAATGTATATTAGGGGAAAATATAATTTTATTTTGTCAAATTCTCTATGGTAAGGTACACATACCTGTGTAATGTTTTAAATCTATATCTTGGTTTTGAATATAATGTTGACAGTTTAATAGGAGGACAGAAGAAAAAAAGTAATGCTAGTAATATTATCACCTTGTCTATGGGAAGAAACTTGAGTGTTTTTCTCTTTTTTAAGTTAACATATTTTTGTCCATATTAAATCACACATTAAAGAGTTAGAGAATATTAAAATTAGATGGAATTTGAGAGCATCTAGTCAAACCCTCTCATTTTACAAGTGACGAAACTGAAGCTTGAAGACGATGAGTAAATTCCCAAAGGACTACAGATCTGGTTATTACTTGATACTAAATCTTGGTCAACATGTGACCTTTTCAGTGAGTATAATTAAGCTCTAGGACATTAGGACTGAATTACTGAATTGAAACAGTTCATGATAATCTCACATTCAGAGATACCCCTTTGTGGGTAACTGCCCTTTTGCCACCATTACCCAGGGCTCAAGCATCATTGCAAAGAGCATTCCCCTGGGACCCACAGTCCTTCCCCAATACATTTTACATGTCATCTACTAAACTCAATTTGACCAATATACTTTATGCTCTTTGAGTGCTAATCAGCTAGTTATTCTCCATATACAAGCTATATGCTAATTTAGATTATTCAGAATTCTTAACTTTTACATTCCTAATTATTCCTTAATACTGCCAAAATTCTAAAAGTCAGACCACTTCTAGGTGGGTGGCAGGAGGGAAAAATGAGTATACAATTAATAACGCAATGAGCACTACATGAGCAGGAAGTGGGCAAAATGTCTCAGAGGGTCAGACAGACTTTCACAAAGGAGGGTAACATTCATTAATGGTTAGATCTGCATTCCATTTATCCAGGCTTAAGATTCCCATGCCACCTTTCCTTCATTCCCTATAGTCAAGTAGCTGTCAAGTTCCATGGTAATCTTCCTGCATTTCCCTCTTCATCCACACTCAAAACATCCTACTTTAGATTCTAATCATCAGCAAGGCAACTCTCGTAATAATTACCTCTGCTTCCACTCTTTTCTCACTGCCAAGGTCCTCTTCTTAAAGCAGAGATCTGGTTCCAACCACCATCACCTCCTACCTAGATTTCTGGAGTACAGTGGGGCCTTGACTTACGAGTGCCCCGACTAATGAGTTTTTCGAGATATGAGCCATCTCTTGGCCGATTTTTTGCTTTGAGTTGAGAGCTAAAATTCGGGTTACAAGCCAACTTCAGATACCCCACCGCTAGTTGGCACAGTGAATGTCACAGTGAACGCCACATCAGCCCAGCATCACGTGTCTCACTTGTTCACTTTTTGATTTGACATACGAGTAATTTGAGTTATGAGCTCCGTCATGGAACGAATTAAACTTGTAAGTCACGGCCCCACTGTAGCCTACTAATCTGTCTCCCTACTTACATTTTCAACCTCCTACAGTTAATTTTGAACAGACTGAAGTGATACTGTTAACATGAAAATCAGATCATGTCACTCTTCTGCTCAATGCTTTCCAATGACGCTCTATTTTCACTGCATGTGACAGTCAAAATCCTTACAATAGCCTACAAAGAAGGCCCTATGGATCTGCATACTCGCTATTATCCCTCTGACCTCACACCTCCTACTACTGCCCCTTTCATCCACTCTGCTTCAGTCACACTGACCACCTCACTATTCCTCAATAAGGCAATAAGCCTCATGCACTAGCTCCTTCCTCTGCCTAGACTGCTCATTTCCATTATCCATATAGCTCACTCCATCAGCACCACCATCCCCTTCCAAGTTTTTGCTCAGTGAGCTCTACTCTATCCATCCTGTTTAAATAGAAACACCTCCTCTGGGTTTGCCTGACTTGCCTTACTGTGCTCTACTTTTCCTTGCTTCAGTAGGACTTCTCACATTTTAACATGGTCTATACCAGTGATGGCGAACCTATGACATGCGTGTCAGAGGTGACACACAAACTCATTTTTTTGGTTGATTTTTCTTTGTTAAGTGGCATTTAAATATATAAAATAAATATCAAAAATATAAGCCTTTGTTTTATTATGGTTGCAAATATAAAAAAATGTCTATATGTGACACAGCACCAGAGTTAAGTTAGGGTTTTTTAAAATGCTGACATGCCAGGCTCGAAAGTTTCACCATCACTGGTCTATACTTTACTTTTTTTTGTCTGTAGGCTCCACGAGAATAGAGATATTCATCTGTTTGACTCAGGGATGCACCCCTAATGCCTAGAGCATTGCTTGGCAAAGGCACATTACAAATTATGACTGTCACACACCTGTTCATAGTCAGTGGCTTCTAATACAGGATAAAGACTAATAGCCTTGGAGAAACCAAGATGGCGGCATAGGTAAACACCGGAAATTGCAGCCGCGCACCACCACTTCAAAAATACAACTAAAAGACAAAACAGACATCATCCAGAACCACAGGAAGGCTGGCTGAGTAGAAATTCTACAACTAGAAGGAAAGAGAAAAGCACACTGAGACTCAGAGGAGGTGCAGAAGTAAAGTGCAGAGGTACCGAGGTGCACATGGAAAGGGCTGGCAACTGAGGACACGGTTTCTTTTTCAATCGGGAGGGAGATACATGCTCCTACTCTGAACTCCAGTTCCGGGCTAGTCTCTGGGGACCCAGACTCATATGGGGAGAAACTGGACTGTCGAAACTGGACTGTCTGGCAGTGAGCGGAACTCGAGGGCGGCTGTCTCTCAGAGGTGCTTGCAGGGATTACTGAGACACTGAGACTTGGGGCCTCTTAGGGTTGGACTGAGGAGCAGCCATAGCTGCTTGCTCTGCCCCGTTGACCCCCTGAG
>NW_006284386.1:1087831-1098087 GCF_000327345.1 Myotis davidii
TTGTAATAATTGTAAATAGTGTCAGATGGGTACTAGATTTACCATGGTGATTACAGTAAGTGATATACATGTCTAATCACTGGGTTGTACACCTAACACTAATATAATATTGTATGTTAACTGTAATTGAAAAATAAAAAAATATTATTTTTAAAAAAGACTAATAGCCTTAATATGGCATTAAAAGTCCTGTATTGTTCAGCCCTAGTTCTATTTCTTCTACTTATTCTCTTTGCTCATGATCCATATGCTACAGAAAACAAAATGGAAATCCGGAAATCCTTTTCCCACATGTATGGCCCAGTACATCCTGATAGTGCACCCACTACTCCCTGTACCTGAAAAGCCCATCTAGCTAGATAAATTTATCTTTCTAGAGCTACTTTTGAGTTTAATGTTTGATTATTGATAAATCAAAAGTCAAAAATAATACCGGAGAAGGGTTATGCTTTTTTAGTATTTTCTTACAGTTGCAGACATCTTCAGGAATAACAGAGCATGCGAAGGCACATAGGAAATTATAGTCATGTAAAAAATTATTGCAATTACTTGTGATAGAGAACCATACAGAAAAACACTCTGCTTGTGATTTCTTGATTTTTAAGTTTCATTCAACTACAGAGTGTATATCTTGTATAACTATGCACATTTGGCTAATATGGCTATTTTCTTATAGATTTCCCTCATATAAAAATCTACTTTCATAAATATCTTCTTGATGCCATTGTTTAGAACTCTTCTTTATAACTGTTCAGAAAAAAAGAAAAAATGTGGTCTATTGAAAAGGAAAATCTTTAAGCAGATGTGAAGAGTTTCAGCTTCAGAAGGGATGATTTTTGGCCACTATACATGGAAAAATACACTGAAATTATTGTATCAGTTACAATTAAGTTATCTAACATAGAAAATAAATTATTTCTGCCACACAATTGCCTTTCTATAGTAGTCAAAAAAGAAAGGTACACCCTAGCCACGTGGTTCCATTGGTTGGAGCATCATGCCCTACACAAAAGGTTGTAGGTTTGATCCCTAGCCCAGGTACATACAGGAGGCTATTGATGGATGTTTCCCTCTCATATCAATGTTTCTTTCTCTCTCTCTCTCTCTCCTCTTCCCCCTTCCTCTTTCTCTAAAATCAATGAGTGCATATCCTAGGTGAGCCTTTAAAAAAAAATGAAGGTACAAAAGGAATTAAGAACAATAACAAAAACCAACAGCAAAAAGACAAAGTTTAGAGAACTGTAAAGAGCTGTTTCTTTGATAAGAATAAATCAGTCATTTTTATGTAAAGTGACTTTTAAAACATATTTTTACATGGTTGTAATAAAATACAGTCTCATTTATAATGATGTTCTACAGGGATAAGCTCTCAAATTTTATCTGAAGGTAATTTATAAATGTGCATGCATCTGTCTCTCACATCACATGCAAGCAGACATTATGGATTTTATCCCTATATATAAGCTATAGATTTACAATGGAGTTTTAAAAAATGACAAAAACAACTTGAGTCACACCCCTGATTTAAAAGCACTGATTAAAGTCATTTTAGTTAAGTTTTTATTGCACAAATCTAACGATAATGGTCATTAAGATGAGGGCATATTCCACCAATAAGTATAGTGACCATATATTTTCATTAAAATCAACTCTGGAAAAGCAGTAAGCTTGTGCATTAGTAAAGCAATTAGAGTTTATTAAACTTCATTTATATCAGTTATATTAAATATAACTTAGTACAGTATTATGAGTATTGTATAATTATGAAAGTATCACTCCAAAGTCTCAACCCCTTAAGAATAGGAGAAATGGTTGATTTACTTATAAACTCTAATGCTAAAGTTCTGATTGAAATGCAAGAGTCATTATTGCAAGAAAATTAAGTTTTAATTTTCTCAATCAGGCAGAAATTAACAAAAACAGCAAGATGTAAAGATGCAACTCTCTTATGGCTAATGTTACATGGTAATACAATGTTTTATAAACATCGCACAATTACTCTAGTAACACAGAAATTAGACAACTAAATTGCATACAAAAAGTCTCACCACCAAGTTTTAGAGAAAATAAATGTTAGCCAACACAATAAAGATGAAGGGTCAATTATTTACCCAGCTTTAAGTTTCCTTCTCTCTAAGAAGGACAGGGCAATATGACACAGAAAACCATGTATAAGAACAAATACCTGAGCATCTACTATTCATCTATGCAGTGCTGGGCACTAAGAATACAATCTTAAACAAAATAAGTATGTGTTCTTCCTTTTTGGAGGTTGCAGTTCACTTGAACATAATATGAATGAAAGAACAAATCACAATAGAGAAATTCTGAGAACTCTGATCGGATAGTACCTAACACAACCTCCATATAATTTCCATGTTAGAAAGGCCCGTAAGTAAGGCCATCGGTATCAGCCACTGATCAAGGGTGTGATTTCTAGACAACATGCCTGGCCCAATACCTCTTCAGATCAGCAGCAGTAACAGAAGGAAGTAGTTACTCTTCAGTGGCCTGCCTTCCAACTTTCCATATCCTGTATGAACCCTGAACTTTATAAACCAGTAAAACCAATCTAGCCATTTAATCCCGTGGTAACCAAGCCGAACATTCTGTTCAGGCATTCAACTACTTTATTAAAGGATTTTTTTTTTTAGTTGAGTACCTGTCAGTTGTGTTTATTTTACCAAGAGAGTTATATATAATCTGATTTTTAGAAGTAAGATCAATATAGAAGTTTGATTCTAAGAAGACAAGAGGAAAACAAATTTTGGTTTTCAAAATCATTAAACTATTACTGCCTATATTTAAAATTACTCCAAAACATCCTTTCATCTCCTTTATAACAGTGAAGATCATTTTTAGGCACCCACATTAGTCTTAGGCATTGCTGTCTTCCATCATCATAGCACAGATAATAGAAGATAGATCAATGAGCAGTGTGCTAGGCATTGGGATTTAAAGAGACATGGTTCCACCCCCAGAAGGCAAAACCTAATAGTTGAGAAGATGAGGTTATAGGCCTTATGCTCCTATTCTCCTCTTTACTATGCTGTTATTAGTATTTAAACCTGTTCATTTTACCACTTTAACAAAGCAATACTTTTATATTTTTATAACTATAAAGACATCATTTCAGAAGTACTGTCAAGTCAAAGCCTCAATTTTTTTAAAAAATATTTTTTTATTTATTTCAGAGAGGAATGGAGAGGGAAAGATAGAAACATCAATGATGAGAGAGAATCACTGATAGGCTACCTCCTGCATGCCCCCCTACTGGGGATTGAGCCCACAACCCGGGCATGTGCTCTTGACCAGAATCGAACCCGGGACCCTTCAGTCCACAGGCCAACGCTCTATCCACTGAGCCAAACTGGTTAGAGCCAAAGCCTCAAATTTTAACCCACCACAGATTTAGCTATTACGAATCAAAATTCTTTCCACAATTTTTATGACAAGAAAAAAATTCCTTTTAGGATTTTCTTCTCAAGATGCTCTTTAAACGTATAACACACAAAATCTGTATCAGAAATCAAATACAGTGGGTCCTTGACTTACGAGTGTCCCGACTAACGAGTTTTTTTGAGATATGAGCCGTCTCTCAGCCAATTTTTTGCTTTGAGTTGAGAGCTAAAATTCGGGTTACAAGCCAGCTTCAGATACCCCACCGCTAGTTGGCACAGCGAATGTCACAGTGAACACCACAACATCAGCCCAGCATCATGTGTCTCACTCGTTCACTTTTTGATTTGACATACGAGTAATTTGAGTTACGAGCTCCGTCACGGAATTAAACTCGTAAGTCAAGGCCCCACTGTATGACATTACCGCATAGGGCTTCAGTTTTCTTTCTGACCCAAAGGACCAAGTCACTGCACTGGATAAATTTCATTAATCTGTCACAACAAGATATGCTCAATCTTAAATTAATTGTCTTGACATGAACTTCAAGCTTGAACTTCCAAGACAGGTGACTATAATATGGGACTCCAGCAGTCTTTCCGGAGTAACACACATGCTCAGCTTGAGGGCTAAGGGCCAAGCAATCAGGAAATGTATGTTTGCCGCTCAGATCTTAAAAAAGTTAACACTAATGAATTGGAGGAAGTCACTTAGTACTGAATTAATCAGAAACAACTGCAAGAATCATCCAGGTTTTTAAGAGTAATAACTTCTTCTGCAGGTATAGAAATCATCTTTATTTGCTTTGTAATAAACCATTTCAAATGGGAAAATTGTTTGGACATGAAAGTTCTTTCTTAGTCTATAAAAACAACAGGAACGGAAACAAAGCTAGCTTTATGCAAATACGAATGTTTCAAAACCCAGCCCAGTACCTTGTACACAGCAGATCTTAGATCAATCAGTTAGCCAAGTGAGACTCAATATTTAAAAAATAAATGTGTACCTTCTGTTTTAATAAAAGACAAATGTCTCAACATTAATATGTCTGAGTATCCATTATATGCCCAGCACTTTATGGCACATAGATGCTTAAGAAAGGATTCTGCCCTTAAGGAACCTACAATATAACTGGGGAATGAAAACTAATCACATAAAAACAAATAATTAAATACTCAACTATGAGATTCTGAGGTATGTAGCTCCTCCCTAGGCCCTGTCACATGACCTGTCTTACTATTTTCACAACATTGACCACTATGTGAAATTATCTTGTTCACTTATTTACTTATGTTATAGATTCAAGAAAACAAGTTCCCTAATAGCAAAGCCCTTAATTTCCCTGTCTTATTCATTTTTGGATTTCTAACACTTAGAACAGTAGCTGGCACTTAATAGCTGCTCAAACATTTTGTGGCAAAATGATGAAAGGCTGTATTCAGAGCTTTCAGATTTTAGAATTTCAGAGAAGGGTTGTAGGCTGTAATATTCAGGATAGATGGCAAAAGGAATCTAAGGATTAAAAGGCAGCTTGTAGAGATCAGCAATGTGGTCAGTTCTACCTAAATACTAGCTACCATTTTCTGAGCATTTATTATGTGCAGGCACTATGTTAAGAGTTTTACATTCAGTGCCTCAGTTAAATCCTCACAGCAATCTTGTGATAAAGGAATTTGCTGTCATTAAGTCATTTGCCTAAAGTCACAAAGTTAATAAATTGCACAGTTGGGATTAACATTTACATTAGGATTAGCATTTTAATCTGAGTAGAATCCAAACTCTATAACCTCCATCCACATTCTGAATTCTGCAAAAGAGACTTCATCAGTATAACAATATTGATTAGAGCTCAAGATCTTTTTCAACCTTGGCCTTTCCATTCTGTGTACTAAAACTCTGCTCTGCTTACAGCTCTCAGCCCACGGCCCCCTCCCTCTTCACCCGGCCATTTCCTACTCATCCTTTCTGATATCAGCTGAGGTTACAATTGGTCCTGTTATCATGTTATGGTTCCTGACTTCTGCTTTTGTAACACATCATGGTTATCAAACTACAATTCCGTATCAATGTTGTCTTCCTTGCTACACTGCCAACTCAGCGTAGTAAGTACTAGGTCTCTCTTGGTCCCAACTGTGTCCTTAGTTTTTTAGTTTCTAGCACATGTTTAGTATTCAAAGCTTTCATGACTTGCTGAATTGAGTGGGGGCTTGGGGGAGAGGAGACAGAGATCCAGTTGTAAGCTGATAAGAGCTTAGACCAGGATGGTAGCAACAGAAATAGAGAAGGCAGTTACTATATATAATTTTGTTTAAAATTACACTTGTTATTGAAGCAATGTACCCAGACATATGATTGTTGTTTGTATTAAATAGAGTAATTTAATCTGTGGTTATGATTACCATCTTTATAACACACAAATAACCTCTAAATGGCTATGATTATCACTCTGGAGATACATGGCAAATCATTGTGAGGTGATGTATCTACTTCAAGTAGCTTTTATAAATAACCACATCATTTAGTTTTCTGATGTAGCTGCAAAATTAATCTGACAAAACAAAATGATTCACTCCTTTAAAGATTCAAGAGTATGAATCGCCTAAACCAGAAAATTATACCTGAGTTGTGAATAAGGTATTATTATAACATACTTTTGGTGGGGAAAGATACGTAAACCAACCAATAATTTAAGTTAATTTCACTATTAGTACTTTTAACTGATATTCTTGAATTTGTAGATAATTTCCAATTCAGGAACAGGTTGTGGTCTAAAAGTTCACTTGTATGGCAGTCATTTAGCTCCTGGAACATGTTTTCAAAGCTACAACTAATAAAACTGGTTTCCAAAGTGAAAGTAGATAACCCTCTCCCCATGGAAAACAAACACTGCTTATTTAGACTCATAACAAGAACTTTTTAAATAACTAAATGTTATAACAAATATTTAACACTTAAAAACTTAAGCAAAACATGACTATAAGGTACACAAAAGTGATGTAAAATTTCAGAAAACTTAAAAAGGATCTTCGAAAGAATTTAGGAATAAAAAAGAATTTAAATTTTGTCACCGTCATTTTTCCCCTCACTGGCTTAGAAGCCTATGCTGAGCAGTGATAACACCGTTTAAAGCTTTTGTCCCATAGTGTTCCTTAAATAGTTATTTAGCTAGCTTTAATTTGGATAAGGGATTTTATCTAAATATAGTGACAAATTCTGTCAAAGTAAAATAAAGAACACATTGCAAAAACATTTCATTTATGTCACTGTGTTTTACAAACACTATCATAATAAATTAACAAATAGTTTTAAATTTTTGATATTTTATTTTAAACAAAGGGAATATTGTACTAGTATTTTTTGTGACAGAACTAGAATTTCTTAGACTCTAACATTGCTTTGTCCACAATGGACTCTTCATGTATTTGAATTAGCTGAGATGGAGGAAGAATCACAAATAAGTCAGCAACTATACTTAGCCCGTGAGGCCTTCTATATAGTGTGTGATCACTATACCATTTACAACATAAAAATGATTAACTGTATGTCCCTTTGCCTGAAAATTTACAGGCAACTCAAGATGATTCTTTTTTTTTAATATTGCAAAATCACAGCAATAGTTCAGATTTTGATATAGAAAACATGTTTTTTTTCCTTTCCAACCAGACTTTAAGACAACATGTCTCCTACACATGAATATATAGATCATACTTTGCATAAAGCCAAAAAATATGAAGGGGCTAGCAACCTCTTCTGCAATTCTTCGACTTTGCTGACACCAATAAATGTGGCTGACCAGCAAAATCAAGTCCTGTCATGGGGTTTCCCAAAAACCAATGAGAGATACAGACATATCTCTGCACATCGTAAACTGGCCAGCGACACTCAGACTACGTATGGCAGGTGCTCTTTGATAAAACAAGTCAAAGTTATGTGGGCTAAATTTGAGAAGTTCTGAGCTTATTTTAATAGCAATTTGGCCAAATTTCTATTTTCCTCACTGCTGAGTAATTTGGTTTTATAACAGTTTAGCCAATTAAGGATTAGAAAGTTTGAAAAATGTTACTATGCAACTGACAGAAAAATTTATAATCAGTAGATCATTGAAATACAAATATAGATGTGCTTAAACATTTATAGAATTTATCTTACTGTGCTGTCATGAGTTCTAGCTCCAAATTAATGAGCCAGCACCAGAATCAGAGCCAGGTTTTTCACAATATTCCTAAATTGAGTTCTCTTCAAGCACCATTCTATTTGCTAAGAATATTCTACTTATTTCAAACAAAATTACTTATTTAATGGCCACAATCAATATTATTGAAGCTTGGACGCACATAGGCCTTTATAGCCCTGATCAACTCATAGGCTCAGTACTGTTACTGTACTTGGCCACAGGGACAATGGTCTCAACAATGGTTGAGTCTCCAAATCAGCTTACAAACCCTAATGTATAGCGCACCTTCAGAACAGCACTAGCAGTGGTACTCCAACTGCATCCTCATTTGAAACACTTTCTGCAGAAAACATACATTCGAACTCAGGATGTCAAAAACCCAGTATTTTCCTTTCTGTAGGTAAGGCTGGCGACACTAGCAGTGGTACATAAGGAGACAGAAGAGAAATAACAGGCCTCCTATTTCAGTACAAGGGTTCGAAAACTAACGCAGGAGGAAATCAAGCTCCTGCGGAGTCTTAGCTGGGGGAACTGAAAATAACTTACCCCTTCCATGAAAAAAAAAAACAACAAAACATTTATCCTGGGATCTAAATCTCTTCATAAAGACTGCCTCAAGTACTTACGTTATCAGGGGACTTGGGGTATCCCTTTCCCCACTGGGTGCTGGGGATGAAGTCCTTACAATATCTTGAGAAAAAGAATTTTCTGAGACTCTCACCAGAGGATGAGTGGGTTTTATTTGCACGGTATTACATCCCTGGGTTTCCAAGTCCCATTTCCTACAGTGAATTTGTTCAAGAGTTTTAATACCATAAAGAGCAAAAAATTTTTTAATAAATATTTTTAAAAAGGAGTTTTAGTACAAGTTTGCTCTACCAAGTTGAAAAATCTCTCCATTTTCAGATAGCTATTGAGTTCTAAATATCTCAAATTTCACAAACTATACACAAGCACCTTTCTATTTGAGTTTTTAAATGGTGACCGCTTATTTTAGGAATGTACTAGAATGACCTCTTCCTCTCTAGTAAAACCATAATAAAATATGCTAAGAGAGGCATTTTCTTTCACATGAAATGCAGAAATGAAACTCTATGTAGGCCCAAAGCTGCAGACAGTGGCTAAACATGAACATATAAACAATGGGGTGACAAAGTTTTTTAAAACTTAAAATGTAATGACACCTGAAATTAATGCAAAATAATGTTAAATGCAAAGTGTAAAAAAAAAAAAAAGTGCCCATGACAGGGGGAAAATCCAGGAAATTCATTTTCTTCTTACCTTTTGTTAACTGCAAAATAAACATATTTCCAAGAGTTTTTTAAAAAAAAGAGTAATGAAGCATGGTGTCAGTCAGCAGTAGCCAACAAGGTTGAATGTTTTCCTCAGCTAGAGTATGCTTTACAGAACCTGGGACACCACAAAAGTGGCTATTTTTTTTTTAATTCCCAGAGGGTATCTTTCCTGATGTTCCTCTTAGTTCAAACCTTGATTATACCATTTATCATCGTATATAATATCCCACTGGAGAGTATGAATTTCCTGAGGTAGGGACTGGGTCTTAAATAGCTTTGGATATGGTTATAAATGGGTAAAAGATGGCCTCTGTATATTGGCCCTTTGTTATTTATTTCTTCATAATAGCTAAGACCCGTTAAAAGCCTACAGATGCCAAACTCCAGTTTTTACCCACTCAATGGCTTTAAATATAGCTCAGGTAAGCACATTTCCAGCCATTGAGAGCCAGCCTACTTTGTATACAATGTAAAACTCCACCTAACATCTGCCAGCCAAACATAAAATAAATGGAACAGCTAAAAAGACCCCGATAGCTACTGCCCTTAGGAGCTCTCTGACCCAAAGACTCTCCATTGTGCTGCTGGGTGACATCAAGACATATACAGGGTGGGACAAAAATAAGTTTACAGTTATAAGTACACAAAAGTTTACTCTTGTATTATTTATTAATTATTGTATTATTTTCCATATGAACAATTGTAAACCTACGTTTGCTCCACCCTGTATGTCCCTCATGAGTTCCCCTGCCCTCCTCCCCTCTGGGTAGTGCTCCCCCCTCCCCCCTACTATTGTCTCTGGGAGGACTCAGGCTATGAGGGGCTTCCCCCACATGCAAATCTGTTAAAGCATCACTCAAATAAACCTCATTGCATACTACTGTCATCTCCTGGGCCTCTTTTTCCTTTGATCAGCCCCAAAGTCCCTCAGACTCATTCAGTATACAATACCTTGCTAATGGCCCTTGGAGCAACCATATATTTTTTGAATGAACTACTGAAAGCTGGTAATTTCTAAATTTAAACAGGATCTCTATCAGGTGTGATAAGAGAGCCCTTTCTACCACTAGAGCTGTGCATCACAAAGAACCTTCAGGACAGAACATTAGTGGACACAAAGTTGAAATGGTAAGAGAGGAGAAGGAATAGGTAGCCATAATATGGATGCCACAATAAAAGTATAATTTATTGAAGGTTAGCTACATTCCTGGTACCATACGAAGCACTTTTAAATATGTTTTAAGATTTAATTTATGATGCTCAATTAATATTTGACAAAGGAGGCAAGAACATGCAATGGAGCCAAGATAGTCTCTTCAATAAATCGTGCTGGGAAAATTGGACAGATATATGCAAGAAAATGAAACTAGACCACCAACTTACACCAT
>NW_006284386.1:1098768-1103703 GCF_000327345.1 Myotis davidii
GACCATTATAAACTTTTGAACAATAATAGATACAGAGGCAGAGCTGCCTCAAACAGATTGTCAAACTGCAGCGGGAAGGCCAGGGAGGGTTGGGGGGCAGGAGGTAGGGGGGTAAGAGATCAACCAAAGGACTTCTTGTATGCAATATAAGCATAACCAATGGACATAAGACACTGGGGGATAGGGGAGGCTAGGGGACTGTTTAGGGCAGGGGGAAAAATGGACACATATGTAATACCCTTTGTAATAAAAAATAAAATTAAAAAATATATATTAAAAAAATAAAAAATAATAATTAAAAAAAGATTTAATTTATGCAACGACCCTTGAAGTATATTCCATTACTTATCTCCAGTCTACAAATAAGGAACCTGAGGCTCATAGATACAATGTAACTTAATCATGGCCCATAGTTGTTAGAAGATGGAAGCAAGATGCCCTGGCCGGTGTGCTCAGTGGTTAGAGTGTTGGTCCATACACCAAAGGGTCTCAGGTTCCATTCCTGGTTAAGGGCACATACCTGGGCTGCAGGTTTGATCCCTGGCCCCGGTCAGGGTGGGTGGAGGAGGCAACAATCAATGTGTCTCTCTCACATAGATCTCAATATCCCTCCCTCTCTCTTTCTCATTTTCTCTCTCTCTCTCTCTCTCTCTCTCTCTCTCTCTCTCTCTCTCTCTCCTTCCCCCCTCCCTGCCTCCCTCACGTGCAGGTGCATTCTCCCTCTCTTGCTCTCACTTTCACTCTCCCTTGTTCCACTCTCTCTAAAAGTCAATGGAAAAATATGCTCTGGTGAGGATTAACAACAACAACAACAAAAGATTAAGCAAAATAATCCAGGTTTGTTATTCTCCAAAGCCAATAATATCCTTAAACAATATACTGTATCAAAGAAGTAAGAGTAACCAAGAACTCAATGACATCTCAAGAAATATCAGCAGCTCAAAAAAAAAACAAACAAAAAAAACAAAAACAAAAATGACTCATCTTAGAAAAGAGCTTATAATAGGCATTTAGGAATATCACAGCTAATTCAGCTAGAGGGAAAGGGGGTGAAGTTAGAAAGTCAGTAATAAACAAGAATAATATAGAAGAATTTTAAAACCAAGAAAATAAATCTACAGAGAAAAATCCAGATTATCAAAGAATATCACCCTAAAAAAGTGAAATTAACAGTTAACCTTCAAAACACAGTCATAACATTTACCTAAATATATTATAAGAAATATCCGAAAAGGGGGACATCTGTAATACTTTCAACAAGATAAATTAAAAATACATATATATCTGTAATCTGTATGGTTTCCATTAACCATCCAGACAAGCTGATCAGATTTACCTGTATCCCTACCTATGAGGCTGATAAAAAGCCTGTGTGTTGGGGGGAAGGGGAATTTTTAAGGAAGGAATTATTACACATACACACCTGGAACCTAAATATTCAGCAGCTGTGGGGGTTTGTTTGGAAAGTAACCTCCCACCACTCTCCTTCACCCCAGTTGATGGGTTACTAATTAGGCAGAGTAATAAAATAAAAGGAAATAAATAGAAAGTTTATTTTATTTTTAATTTAAATTCTTTATTGTTTAAAGTATCACATATGTCTCCTTTTTCCCACATTGACCACTCCCCGGCCACCCCCACCCCTCAGCACATGCCCTCACCACCACCACCCCGCCCCCCACCTGTGTCTGTCCAACCTATAAGGGAAGGCAGGGGAGTAAGAGATCAACCAACGGACTTGTATGCATGCATATGAGAAAGCTTATTTTAAAATCAATGTTTAAATACACTTGAACTATAAAATTTATTCTGAATTTAAAACACACACACACAAATTATAAACAAAAGAGATGTCTGGGTCTCTTTTCCTCTTCTGGAATATATGGCTTCAAATTCTATCTCCTAATCAAATCACCACAATTCCTAGAGCAACATTTATATCCTGAGCCCATTACTGTTCCAGATAGACAGCAACAAGTCCAAGAAATTCAATGGAGAGAGGAAGGGAGGACTGGAGGGAGGAAGAGAAGGAGAAAGGAAGACAGAAGGAAAAGGGCAAGGAGGAAGAGGAAGGAAATAAATGAATAATAATCTCAACTTGCCAAATTCTAGAGGTGGATACCTAATAAGAAATGGTGTTCAATAATGGTTTGTATACTAAAAAAGAGGGGGAAAAACAGCAACAACAAAGCTAGACCTAAAGAGAGATCATCACTACTATTAGTCTACTAATTAAGAGTCACTAAGCATCTACTATATGCCAGGCACTCTTCTTAGTGCTTTGGTTTAATTAATTAAACCACACAACAAACCTGTCATGTAGGTATTATTATCCCCATGTTACTGATTAGAAAACTGAGGCCCACAGAGGTTAAACAGAACTACTTTATAGTATTTTCTGACCTTTATGCAGTAGCACCATGCCGACTAATACTACATCTTCACACAAAGGAATTAGCCAACATAGATAGAACTGCAGTACTGTGTGATCCATCATAGTGCAGATGGAGGCATCGCAAAATATTCAATAGTTCCCCTGGGTGAAACCCAAAGAAAGTTTTTCAGCTGACATCTCAGATCATTTGCATAGTTTACTTTCAGAATTCTAGCAAGAGCTCAAAGGTCATATGCCTCCCAGATCACTCACATGAACTTAGCTTGTATGACTTAGCTTGTGTATAAAAGCTATTATTTTCTGACACCAATAACACAGACCTTTTCAGGCGTTCATCAGTCAGCACTTGACTGACCAACTGTAAAATACAAAATACTCAGTAAGCATCAAAATGCACTCTCATGAACATATACTGGAAGATTCCCCTATGGTATTTGCATTTTAAAAATATAAAAGGAAAACATCATGCAATAAATGTTTATGACCTCTGTAAGATGGGTTCTATTTGGATTTGAGTTAAAAATGTTTATTCTCTTTACTTAAATTACATGCAAAACTGAGTTATTCCCATCTTACATAATAAATCCTACAACAAAGATTAAAAACCTTCCCAGTTTCTGCTTTCACCTACCTAAGTTTATCTCCAGTAACATACACAAGTGAGTATATTAACTTAATCCCTCAAAAACTTGATGACTTCGACATAAGCTTTGGCGACAGCCTGCAATGAAGAATTCATTCCTTCTGACCTAGCTTTGTCAAACAGAAGCTCCCCTTTAATTCCAGAAAGAAGGTAGAACCACAGACTTAACAGTCTTACTAAATGGAGTCAGGAGGGAGGAAACCAGTATAAAATGAGGTCATGTGTATAATATGCTACTAGTCTCTGCATCCAATACATTTTAACTAAATCATAGGGTACAGTTTCAAAAGGGGTTGGGAGGCCTGGAACTGAAAACAAATCAGAAAAGATTACTTCAGAAATATCCATTGATAGCTGAGTGGTTTGTTGCAAGCCCTCTAGAAGTACATTTATCACAAATAAAATCTGTCAAATTGATGGGAAGTTTCCTGCCAAAAGCGGTGTTGATGTGACCATACAGCACAATCATAACATTTGTTCTTAGTGATAGGGACTTAGGTTTTCTTCTGCCTTCCCCTCTCCCTGCCACTAAGACCAATGAGAATGTTCCAGCTTAAAGAATATGTGAGGTTATACTAATTGAATAATCCCTAAATTATATTATGTATTTAAAATATTCTAAAAAGGCTTTATCTGAATTCTTACAATAATCAAGGCTGAAGATAAATATCTTAAATATTGTATGACAAAGCAAAAACTAGATGTGTGCTTACTGAAGAGAGCCTAACCGAAAAGTAGGCTCTAAAACTTTTAAAGTGTAGGTGATAAACAGTAAGGTTCTCATTAGCAATAAAATTCTGTTTCTGTGCTATATTTCTAGTAAAAATATATGTGTTTGAGCTGGAGACTTTGATATACGAAGTCAAAAGGTTGGCCCAGCTGGTGTGGCTCAGCAGTTGAGCTTCAACCCAGGAACCAAGAGGTTGCCAATTTGATTCCTGGTCAGGGCATGTGCCCAGGTTGCGGGCTGGATCCCTGGTGGGGGCCTTGCAGGAGGCAGCTGATCGATGATGTTCCTCCGTAATCAATGTTTCTATCTCCCTACCCCTCTCCCTTCCTCGCTCTCTAAATAAATAAATAAGTAAATAAAATCAATAAAAACATTTTTTAAAAAAAGAATCCCACTTAAAAAAAGGATTGGCCCTGGCCCGTTTGGCTCAGTAGATAGAGCATCGGCCTGCTGACTGAAGGGTCCCAGGTTCGATTCCGGTCAAGGGCATGTACCTTGGTTGCAGGCACATCCCCAGTGGGAGGTGTGCAGGAGGCAGCTGATCAATGTTTCTCTCTCATCGAGGT
The DNA here is from genome assembly GCF_000327345.1 of Myotis davidii. Lineage (NCBI taxonomy): Eukaryota > Metazoa > Chordata > Mammalia > Chiroptera > Vespertilionidae > Myotis > Myotis davidii. The sequence goes on from NW_006284386.1 coordinate 1,103,103, forward strand.
TTCTAACTCTCTATCCCTCTCCCTTCCTCTCTGTAAAAAAATCAATAAATTTTTTTTAAAAAGGATTAAATTTTGACCAAGGCTGGAAAGGGCATTGTAATAAACAAATAGAAAGAAATAGATGTATCACATGACAAGGAGGAAAACAGTTAAGATAAAATATGTTTGGAAACTGGGAGGAGCCATATGTACACAATATTTATGAACTAACCAAGTTCAGGAAAGGAAGGAACTGCCAAAAAATTATTGACTAAAATAAAGGGAGACTGGCAGATTGAGGTTAAGATAATTGTTAAATGGGCAATTTTTACCTAAATCCAAGAGATTATACCTGGAAACTAAATTTAAAAGTTGCAAGGTGTTGGTTAACATTCAGTCAACAGTGACCACAGAGAAAATCTCACTTCAATTAGCTATGTCACACCAGATGTGTGCTTTTTTAAAATGTGTCTAAGATTTCCACTTGTGCCCAGATTTACCAAACAGCCCAAACCAAACAGAAAAAAACGCACAAGTATTTCAAAGAATGGTTTTCAAGACACTGGACAGCAGGTTACAAAGTCCAGTGATCACTGAAACATGGTAAACAGATGAGGCAAGC
>NW_006284386.1:1103888-1128888 GCF_000327345.1 Myotis davidii
AGAGAACTCAGGAGACTTGTGGAGGTCCAAACTGTAAATTCAGCAGAGTGCTCATTGGAACATGTCTATAAACTACCTGAGGATGGGGAAGAAAGAACCATCCAAGAGGCTGAGAGAGAAGACACTGCCTGCCTGGTGCTCATACAGAACTGGGAATACAACCTATTTCTACCAGCTAAACTGGAAAACCTTATAATGAATGAGGCTTTGGGTAGAGCTCTCAGAAGGTTCTTGCCTCAGTAGTAAAGAGATGATTAGACTTAGACTAAACCTTGTTCTGATCTTGCCAAACAAATCTGAAAAGCAAGACCCAAAAGGATCAACCTGTTTCCAAGTAACGGAACTGCATCCCAAAACAATGCTCTACACTAATTACAGCACTACAAAAATACCTGCCACCCAACAATTCACAAAATCTGGCATCCAAAATTCGCCAGGCATGCAAAAAAGCAGGAATATATGACACTTAATGAAGAGAAAAAGAAAACTAATCAAAACTGATCCAGAACTGGTCCAGATTGTTTAAATTATCAGACAAAGGCATTAAAGTCATTTTTACTTGTATTCTATATAATTAAAAAGTTAAGTAGAGATATGACAGAAACAAAAAGGCCCAAATTGAACTTCTGGAGATGAAAATTATAATATACTAGTGGCCGGGTGCATGAATTTGTGCACATTGAAAGGAAATTAATTAGAAGAAATATTTTAATATCACTATTCGCCCTTTCTTTATAATAGAAGTGTCAACCGAATTCGCGATCGACAATGACAGATCGAAACACATGCGTGCGATTGGTGCCAGCAAGAGCTTTATATGTATCGTGCATGCATGAGTCAACTTAGCCTTTTATAGATGTAGAATACACTTGCTTAATTAGACCTGCTTTCTGATTTAGCTAAACTTTTTCCAGCCCAGTGAAACACCACAACTTCTCTTTCAGGTACTTGCCAGAAACACAGCAGTAAATATCAACACAAAGCAGATCTAAATCTCCATTTTCCGGCTAATGAAAAGAAAACAGGATTCCACCAAGTCTCCTCTCTACCTACTTCAGGACTTCTGTGAGGATCAAATGAGATGAAGCACAGGAAAACACTTCTCAGACATTTGGTTAAAGTGTAAAATGTTTCCACCTGGCTATAAAGCAAGTTGTGTTCCTGGGCTGAAGAAACTGCAAAGAGGGTCGCTAGGGACAGGAAGCCAGGTGTTGCTATGTAACGTCATTACCCAGCACCCACAGCCACCATTTCCAGGCTGGGCTGGGGGCTGCATTTTGTGCCATGGGGTGTTGGCTGTGATTTGGTGGGGTGTGGCTCCAGGGTGGTGGCAGGGCCTATTTCCCACTTGGGAGAAGCCAAGTGTTGCTTTGTGGGCACCAGGTCCACAGTGTCATTTCTCTGTAAATGGCCAGTGCACATCATGGCAGTTCCTGCATTAAGCGTCTGCCCCCTGGTGGTCAGTGCACATCTTAGCAACTGGTCAGACAGATACTTAGCATATTAGCCTTTTATTTATATAGATAAGCAGAGAAATTCACTTGATAAAATTAATGGCAAATTAGATATTACAGTAGGAAAGATTAGTGCACTTGAAGACATATGCTGTAGAAACTATCCAAAAGGAAACAGAGAAAAAAACAAACAAATGAAAATAGCCTCAGTAATATGGAGGAAATTTTCAATTGACCAAATATATGTGTAATTGATGTCCCAAAGAAAAAGAGAGTAGGGAATAACAAATCTATACTAATAAAAGGGTAATATGGTAATTAGACTGGGTAGATGGGACATCTTCTGGTCATCTGGTCCTCCTTCCAGACAAAGCCATGGTGGCGGGTGATCAGGCCAGCAGGGGAGCAGTTAGGAGCAATCAGGCAGGCAGGCAGAGGAGTTAGGGGCAATCAGGCCAGCAGGCAGGTGAGCGGTTAGGAGCCAGCAGTCCCAGATTGGAGAGGGTGCAGGCCTGGCAGAGGAACCCCACCCTATGCACGAATTTTGTGCACTAGGCCTCTAGTAAAGATATAATGGCCAAATATATCATAAATTTGCAAAGAAAATGTAACCCTAGGGCACTGTTGGAATAGATTGGTGCAACCACTATGGAAAACAGCATGGAGTTTCCACAAAAAATTAAAAATGAAACTGTCTTATGACACAGTGATTCAACTTCTGAGTATATATCCAAAGAAACCCAAAACACTAACAAAAGAATTTATGCACTCCAATGTTCACTGCAGCGTTATTTACAATAGCTAAGATTTGGAAGCAGCCCAAGTGCCCATCAGTACTTGAGTGGATAAAAAAGCTGTGGTACATTTACACAATGGAATACTACTCAGCTGTACAAAGAAGGAAATCTTACCTTTTGTGACAGCAGAGATGACCTAGAGGGTGTTATGTTAAGTGAAATAAGCCAGTCAGAGACAGACAAGTGCCATATGATTTTTCTTATATGTGGAACCCCCCCAAAATCAACAACAAACAAACAAACTAATAGAAACACACTTATAAATACAGAGATCTGATGGAGGCCAGAGTGGAGAGAGATTTGGGGGGATGGATGAAAAAGGTGAAGAGATTAAGAAGTACTAATTGGTAGTTGCAAAATAGGCATGGGGATGTAATGCACAGCATAGGAAATATATTTAATAATACTGTAGTAACTATGTCTGGTGTAAGGTGGGCACTGGAATTATTGGAGGGAACACTTTATAACCTACATGAATGTCTCTATCTGCTGTGCTGTCCACTGAAACTAACACAAAAAAAGTTGAATGCTAACTGTAATGAAAAAATAAATTTTAAAAATACACTATAAACCTACTGATCCAAATACCCCAATGAACCCCAGCACAAGAAACATGAAGAAAGCAACACCAAAGCACATCTTAATCAAATTATTCAAAACTAGTGATTATGAGAAAATGTTAAAAGCAGCGGGGTGTGGGGGGGAAGGAGGCGGTGGCAAGAGCCTCTCCTGCCCCTGCGGTAGTGCTAACGATCCCTCCCCCCCAAAGCACGAATGTCATGCAAGGGGCCTCGAGTATCAGATAAAGTGCATTTCACAGCAAAAATATATTACCAGGGATTACAAAAGATCATTTCATAATGATAAAGGGATCAATTAATTAATCAGGAGGATATAACAATTCAAAATGTTTATGCCTGTAATAACAGAGCTACAAAATACATGAAGCAGAAAGTGATAGAACTGCAAGAAGAATCAGACAAATCCACAATTATAGTTAGAGATTTCACTGTCCCTCTCTCAAGAATTGATGGACAAAGCAGACAGAAAATGAGCAGGAATATGGAAGACTTGAACAACACTATCAATCAACCTGATCAGATTGACATTTTTAGAACATTCTACCCAACAGCAGAATACACATTCTTCTCAAGTGCTTGTGGTACATTTACCACAAAACAAAATCTCAATAAATTTAAAAGTATTCCAGTCATACAAAGTATATTTCCTGACCACAATTACCTTAGAAATCAAAACCAAAAGATTTGTGGAAATTCTCAAAATATTTAGAAACAAATACGCTTCTAAATCACAGTTGAGTCAAAGAAGAAAGCAAAAGAGAAATTAGAAAGTATTGTGAACCAAATGAAAATAAGATTCCAACATATCAGAATTTAAGCCACAAAAGCAGTAATTAGGGGAAATTTTTAGAACAGACTGTCAAATTAGAAAATAAGAGAATTCTCAAATTAGTGACCTTAGATGCCACCTTAAGTAAAAAAGAGAAAATTAAATCCAAAGCAAGCAAAAGGAAATCATAAAAGTCAAAATGGAAATCAATGAAATAGAAAAATAGTACAGAAAAATCAATACAACCTAAAGTTGTTTCCTTAAGTAGGAGGTGGGAGTCAGAGACAGAGAGGGAGAGGAGAAGGGGGAGGAAGGGAGGGAAAGGGGGGGAGGACCCAACACTATGGCTTCTCTGTGTATTCTACCAAAATCAACTCTACAGAGATATCTTCAGAAAACTGAAGAAAATGCAAACTGATTCTTGGTTTGGGGTTAGGATGAGGAGAGTAGAGAGAAATTCTCAAGGGGCATAACCCCTTTGAGGGTGTGTGGATATGTCCACTGTCTTGATTGCGGTGATGGTTTCATAAGTGTGCTCATATGCAAAATTTAACAAGCTGTACAACTTAAATATGCATGGTTTGTTGTACCTCAATTATACTTCAATAAAGCTGTTTAAATAGTCTGATAGAATAAACAGATAGATAAATGGCTACATACCAACAACCAACTTATCTCCACTTACAAGATATGAAACGAAAATAACACCTGAATTTGCTTAATATACTAGAAAGTGCATATTCAAATCATTTGTTTCCCTTCAACATTAAACTTTGATTACCACTGCAGACACTCAAATGTATGCTAGACTCAAAGCAAAATGTGGCCTTAAAAGTGGCTTTCTCGTGTCTTAGAAACTAGTTCTGAATAGAATTCCCAAACATTCCAAAAGGCATTTTGAGAAACGGTAGCAGCATCATTATAAAGTAAATACGAAACCCCTATCACCCAGGGTGACTATACTAAGGGACAACAACTGAACATATTTACAAGGATTTCTGGGCTTATTTAGTTAGTTTACCATCTGTTATCTGCGATTATTTTAACACTGTGCAAAATAGGTTTTACACCCTAACCAGATAACTGAGAGAGTTGTACACGTGACCCAGATCAGAGGAAAGTTACCCAAAATACATAAAAGGGTCTAGGTTATGCCTTTTGTTTTGGAGACATAGCACATAATCCAAAAGTAAAGAAGACAATGGAGGCATCTTATTCTCATCCTCTTATGTTTATGAAAGAACTTCCTAATACAACTCCTACTTTCAACTATGGTTAAATACACCTGAGTAGCAGCCACTCCTTCAAACCTAATCCTTTTCACCAATAACCAAATAAGACACTCATTCTTAATTATGTGTACAATTTCTTGAAAAATACTCTAGTTTAGGTCAGTGAAGCTTAAAAGAAATAAACACGAGGCAAAGCATCACTTTACAGCTTGTGTGTACCTCACTTCCTCTTAACCATGACTACTTAACTCTAATGATGACAGAATAAATCTTCACTGTTTAATCAATATTGCCATGTGAAAGCATATATAATCCAGCCATAACAAGGAAAGTACTGCAGTAAGTGTCCCTAGAGTGTGACTTTCAATGAGATTTGGCTCCATTAATAGCTTGCATCATTAGTCAATAATTGTTGCCCTGAGTTTAAAATCTTGCTCTGAAATTCACTTTCAAGTTCAAGGCTATTGTGTTGCATAAAAATGAATAATCTGAATGAATTCTTTGATCCCTAGATCTTTTTTTCTTCAGATTAATGAGTAATCAAATGATAATCAGAAATAAACTACAGACAAGACTTAAAATTTAAATTACATATGTATTTTTTACTGTGCAGTACACATTAATGCTTTAAGAATGCAAGCAAAGTCTTAATGTAATAATTTTTTAAAAACACACAGAACTGTCCACTTCATGATGAAACCATTCACTTTAAGAGACATCAGTAATTATCTGTTACTTTATTTTTAAAAAATACTTTTATTGATTTCAGAGAGGAAAGGAGGGGGAGAGATAGAAACATCAATCATGAGAGGGAATCACTGATGCATGTTCCCCACTGAGGATTGAGCCTGCAACCTGGGCATGTACCCTAACCAGGAATCAAACCTTGACCTCCTGGTTCATAGGTGGACATTCAATCACTGAGCACACTAGCCAAGCTACCTGATAACAACACATTTTTCTAAAAGAGCTGCCTCGTATTTTCTTTGTTAGGTTAGTGGTTATCACAAATTGATTAAATCACTTGAAAACACACTATTTTAAATTACTAAATATAAACATACACAAACTGGGTACATATGTGTACAGAGAGATACACGCAGACTTCGGAGTTTAGAGAACACTGTGGCTTAGCTCTTCTGACATGAAGTTTCAAATGGCTTTGACTAGTTTTCCTGCAGAATTCTAGGCAAAATTCTTCAAGCAAAGTAAACTTGCCAAATCAAAACATAATTATCAATGGAAAAAGAACATTAATGCAATTTATTTATTCACTCACTCATTCGTTCACTGTATGTATGTATGTATGTATATATACATATATATACATGTATATATATACATATATAGATGTATATATATATACATATATGTATATATGTATATATATAGTAAATACTTGTCAAAATGCCAGATACTGTGTGCTAGGTGCTAGAGATAAAATGGTAAACAAAAAAAATCAAACATGATCCATGCTTCCATACAGCTTACAAACTAGTGGGGAAGATAGACACTAAAGAATCACATACAGAAACTTATGACAAATTCTATGAAGGAGAGGTACATCTGCTATGAAATCATTCAAATCAATCAATCATAGTATGGAAAGGAATTTGGGGAGCATACTGAGGGGGGAAGGCAATACTGAAACTGAGCATTCATAGTACGGAAAGGAATTTGGGGAATCCGAAATTACTGAGTCAGTGAGGTAATGGGAGAACTGAGTTGAGTAGTAAGGAAGAGTAGAAAAAAGTAGGGGACCATAGGAAGAGCCCAGGCAAAATTCTTGATACAATCACTTTAGAAGATAGTTTGGCAGTTTCTTACAAAACTAAACACAACTAAACATACTCTTACCACTCTTTGGTGTTTACCCAAAGGAGTTGAAACTTATATTCATACAAAAAGCTGCACACAGATGTTTATACAAGTTTTATTCATAATTGCCAAAATTTTAAAGCAACCAAGATCTCCTTTAGTAGGTGAACGGATAAACAAACTTGTGTTATGTCCAGACAATGAAATATTTTCAGCACTAAAAAGAAATGAGCCAATGAAAAGACAGAAGGAACCTTAAATGGACATTACTAAGTGAAAGAAACCAATCTGAAAAGACTGAATACTGTATGATTCCAACTCAATGACATTCTGGAAACGGCAAAACTATGGAGCCAATAAAATGATCAGTGGTTGCTAGGTGTTAGGGTGTTGGAAGAGAGGTATAGGGAGAGAACAGAGGATTTTTAGTCCGGTGAAACTATTCTGTATGATACTGGAATGGTGAATACTAGTACATGTCATTACAAATTTGTCAAAACCCATAGAATGTACAATGCCAAGAGTGAAGCTAATGTAAAGTATGGACTGGGTGATAATGATGAGTCAATTCAGAGTCCTCATTTATAATGAATATGCCACCTGATGCAGGATGTTGACAACGGGAGGCTGTGTATGTGTGGTGGTAGAGGATACGTGGGAACTCTCTGTACTTTCTGTTCAGTTTTGCTGTGAACCTAAAATGGCTCTAAAAAATTAAAGTCTATGTAAAAATAAAATAAACACACAGATACACGATCCTTAAGGAAGGAGAAAGTTTGACATTGCTGCAAAGACCACTGACTGCAAAATCTGAGAAAGACATGCTCTCAGGGTAAAGGAAATAAAAATAAAATTAGGAGAGAATGTATGTAAGGAAATAAACTCAAGTTCAGTCCATGGATGACTGGCTCATCTCTATCATCTCCTGTTGCATGTATGAGCTTGGAAATATGCACTAGAGCAGCTGTGGGCAAACTACGGCCCGCGGGCCAAATACGGCCTGTTTGAAATGAATAAAACTATTGAAAAAAAAGACCGTACCCTTTTATATAAGGATGTTAACTTTGAATTTATGTTAGTTCACACAAACACTCCATCCATGCTTTTGTTCCGGCCCTCCGGTCCAGTTTAAGAACCCATTGTGGCCCTCGAGTCAAAAAGTTTGCCCACCCCTGTTAGGGTATGCGTATGTACACATGAACAAACCTGTGCACTCACAAACTTGCGCGCGCGTGCACGCACACACACACACACACAAAAAAACGAGCACCCACACACACACACACACACACACACACACACACACACACATTATACCACTCTCCACAGAGGGTCGCCAGACCAATTCAAACAAATGATCAGAAAGGAACCAACAGAGAATCTATGTATAAAAATTGCAAAAAATCTAGATGGAGTTCAGATGTTTTCTCAAGTTATATGTAATCATGTAAAAGGAGAACAAAAAATGTGTACTCTTAGAACCGCAGAAACTAAAAAGAGTGATAACAGTATTGTGATGATAAAGATAGGATGGTGAGGGATGGCAAGAGCCCTCTTCTATCCTAGCAGGAAGTCAATAGATATCTAAAATTGATAAGGTGATACACAATAGTATATTATTATTATTTATAGATAAGGAGAAAACTACCAGACAAAACAATTAAAATAGTTAAAAGGGGTTGCCACTGGTGAACAACATTAAGGATAGAGATGGGGAATGAGATGGTAACTACTTATAACAAGCCCTTTGATTATGCATATACTAGAGGCTCAATGCACAAAATTCGTGCAAGGGGCTCGGCCCTCGCAGCCATGGTGGCTTGCCTCGGCCCTCGCAGCCCGGGCTTCATCCAGAAGTCGTATGCAAGATCATCCGGCTGCCCACTCTAATTAGCATATTATGCTTTTATTATTATAGATAGCATTTTGATACAAATAAAGATCCACTTAAGAAAAGAAAATGATGAAAGAAGAGGAAGAAGGAAAAACCAAGCTGGCAGAGTTCTGGAAAGAAAGGATGAAACAATTATGAATAATATCCACAAAAGAAACAACAATAATAAACAGAAAAAACATCCAAAAGTTATTGTATCAATAACTTTGATCTGAAAATCAAAGTTAGGAACATGTTTGGTAGGAGTTTAAAGACAGGAAAGGCAGTATCTGGAAAAGGGGGTTAATAGGATTGAGGACATCAAATGAAACAAACAAAATATGATAATTATAGAGAAGATAACAGATATGGAAAACAAAGGAGAACCAGAGCAGTGAAATAATATGCCAAAGGTCACAGACAAGTCAAGATTAGTACCCAGCTCTACCTTTTATAATTTCTTTGTAATAAGCCTGCTTATTTAGCAGAGTTCCAGAATCTAAGAATTCAATATCTAGCCAGGGAATTACTTCAGTTTATCAAGGATGTTGTTCATTTAAAAGTTTTGGGTTTTGAATTTTGTTTTGTTTTTACTGCAGAACTATTTTTTTCCTCAACTAACTTTTTTTTATTGATTAAGGTATTACATATGTGTCCTTATCTCCCCATGCCCACCCCCTCATGCCCTCACCCCCTGGTGTCTATGTCCATTGGTTATGCTTAAATGCATGCATACAAGTCCTTTGGTTGATCTCTCCCCCTTACCCCACCCTCCCCCCTACCTTCCCTCTGAGGTTTGAGCAGACCTATTTTCTAATAGGAAGTCTACCTTGATTATATGCAAGAACAGAAAATGCTAGCAAATATTATGATGACATTTGAATAGATCATTACATCTAAAACTAATCTAGATCAACACAGCAGTAGTGGAACAAAAAGAAAAAGCAAGTTATTTCTGAAAGGAGGAAAAAGGGAATTTTGAAAAATGGGACACATTCTCCTCTATCTCATATACTTTCTCTAATATTTCACCATTTAAATATACAGCTAGCAGAGATTGCACTGGAAAAATACCTCATTCACAAATTCTCAAACTATCCTAACCAGTTGTTAATTTTCCCTCTTATCCTAAAGTGGAAGGCTGATGAGAAGGATCATGGGGGGGTATTATATATGTTATCCAAAGATTAACTGGCACTAATCCTACCAATTCAGGGTACTAATCCACTCAAAGGAACAAGAGAAAAATGGAAAAATCTTTTTGTGTTCATTAAAAGCAATCAACTCAAATTTTAAATCGCCAGGAAGAATGTGGCTGACAGGACAGTGAAACAGCGATTTGGAATATAAATTGTGATATGGCATACCCCTCTGCATATGAATTCTAACCACTTGACTATCATCCATATGATCATTAAAAATACATAAAGGGTCAGTAGTGAAGTATGTTTTTTCAATACAGCAGGGACAAAAAGTCAATCCAGCAAACTCCTTGGGGACAAAACTGCTTTATTCATCCTACCCTGAAGGCTGAGCCAGATCAGAGTAAGCTTAGGAAGCTGAATGACAGTTCATCTGCATTTAAAAGAACTATTGTAATATGAGAATGGTTCCAGAACACCCCTACCAGACTTCACTTGTAAATGATACTTAGCAACCTTCCTACTAAAAAATCCTACTAAAAATGATGAATACTAAAACAATGTCAAGGTACAAATATATAGAATTCCTCAAGATTGCCTAGCCAGTGGTCAGCAAACTCATTAGTCAACAGAGCCAAATATCAACAGTACAATGACTGTAATTTCTTTTGAGAGCCAAATTTTTTAAACTTAAACTATATAGGTAGGTACATTGCTATTAACTTAATTAGGGTACTCCTAAGGTTTAGGAAGAGCCATACTCAATGGGCCAAAGAGCCGCATGTGGCTTGCGAGCTGCAGTTTGCCGGCCACTGGCCCGGCAGACCACAAATGTTTCAGAAAGTACATCCTTGGATAAATTTAGTCACTATATATTAAAATAATTCCTACTTTATCATTTCCACAAAATAAAATTTCCACATTGAATAAATGCCTTCATGTGTCATGGGCAGAATATTACAAGAAAAAATTAATCTGGGATTCATACATTTTAAAGAATGAGAATACAATCTGCTTAACGACCATCGTTATTCAATGGACAATTTGAAGACATATTGGTCCCTCTCTAGCCTAGAAATGGCAGAGACCTGCTAGCTAGAACTCCATCTCACAGCATGGAAAATGAGCTTTTATGGTAGGTACAATAGTGAACAGATCTCATAAGGTCCAGTAGGTGGTTACTTTGTAAAAGTTTATTAAAATGAGGAATCATTACAAGTAAAAATTACCTTCAACATGTTATTATCACTTACAACATAGAAATATACATTCATTCATCAATCTTTTGATGTAGAGCTAAGGCCTTTTCTTTTAATACAGGCTCCTTAGCTGAAGTTCAGAGCAGTCTTCCTTTCATAAACCACACCCTTAATGCATTCTCTATGGCTTGCATTTTCTTTAAAAGAAAAAATCTAAAGATACCTGCAAAGCCATAGATAGGGATCCTTCTAGATTTGTGTTACTAATATTTTTCCTAGGTTTTAGCTGTCGCACCTTGACTCAATTCAATGGCAATCTTTTTAGCTGCTTTATCAACTCATGAAAAAGACTTCTATTTAATTTTCAAAGAAGGATCTTATTCTCCTCACACTCACATTTCATCAATTTCATGATGTTTAATTAAATCATGTCATCACAATGGCAATTATAGCGAGGATTACAGGTCTGGGAACAAATACAATGGACTCATCGGTAAGATCACAACTCAAAACACAGGAACAGAAGACAGTTTATAAATTATTAGAAACCAATGCTTTTAATGATAGTCATCATTTGCCTCAATGAGTAAACTGTCTAAGCTTAGAAATTATATGTCAGCATTTATGGGTAATAAATATTAAAGGACTTTTTATTAATTACTGTCATATTAAGCCCTTTTGGAATATACCCTTCACTCAAAAGGCCATATAAGCAGTCCCAAACTTAAGAAACCCACTTTCCCTATTCTATGTGCCTATCCTCAACTCCAGAAGCCTCTCTGCACTGTCTTGAAAGCAGTCATGAGTAGAGATGTGAGAGAGATGGGTTCATGAGTAAATAAAGGCAAGACTTAGAGCATAGAAACAGTTTAGTGCCCATTATTCCCAAGGTAAACCTTAAATCAGGGCTGCTTATATGATTACCCTCTCCCCGGAACCCTCTCCTCTCACTGTCTGCTTTAGCCACTTTCCTGTGCTGAGATCAGCGGTTCTCAACCTGTGGGTCGCGACCCCTTTGGGGGTCGAACGAACCTTCCACGGGGGTTGCCTAAGACCATCGGAAAACACATATATAATTACTTATTGTTTTTTTGATTAATCACTATGCTTTAATTATGTTCAATTTGTAACAATGAAAATACAACCTGCAATCAGATATTTACATTACGATTCATAACAGTAGCAAAATTATAGTTATGAAGTAACAACGAAAATAATTTTATGGTTGGGGGTCACCACGACATGAGGAACTGTATTAAAGGGTCACGGCATCAGGAAGGTTGAGAACCACTATGTTAGATATTTTACCAAGCTATTAATTGCTGTTAGCAACCATCTTTTGAAAACAACGATAAATCCAGACATTATTTTAGCACACCGTAGTTCATCTGGTACTTAGGAGAGAGAAGTTGTATGACAGAAGGAGTGAGAGGAGGTAGGTAACTTTGGGACAGTGAGGAAGAGGGAAGATTTGGAAGGAGGGCTACAGAGGGAGGGGTGTCGCCTGAAGGGAGGGCAACTTTACATGGAAAAGGGGTAGTACGGCAAGGAATTTGGGGAATCCCAAAGATAAAATTTACCAATTTCAAAATATTGCCTAGTTCAGCCCTGTACCTAGAAAAGAGGAAGGAACTCTCTCTCTTCATTGTTCCTGTACTAGATGACACGTGACTGCTCCCAGAGCCCAGCCTCATACTATTAATAAAACCACTCATCTACAATGTACATCGAGTATGAAAAAAGGGGAGCTACCCCTGCACCTAACCTCCTTATATAACATGTTCCCAAAGAAACAATGTTCTCAGAGATATAAAAAAGAAAGAAAAATGTTTGACAAACACTTTTTGAAATACAGCACATTCCTGGTATTCATAGTAATAAAGAATACTCACAGAGCAAAAAATTAAATATAGACCACATAAAGAAAGAACCAAAGTTACCATCTGCAAGAAAGAAGTGGTTGTCATTAAATCACTGTGTCATCGTGATATGCTACAGCAAAGTGTCAACCTTTGCTAACCTTTGACTCCTTTAAATAATAATCTCAGGTACTTCAAGGGTTCTGTTACACCTTGCCCAGGGATTCTGTGTGTGCCTCTACCCCGGTTAGATTAACGTGAGGATATGCTATTTTGTGTCTATTCCTGCCAATCATAATTTTGTAGGCTTTTATTTCAGCTTGCATTAGAAAAGCAGATAGCTTTTGGAATATGTTTTTCATTCTAAGCATATACGCCAGGGCGGGAAGCGACCTGGTCAGGACACATGCCCTGATTACAGGCTCCATCCCCTGTTGGGAGCATTCAAGAGGCAGCTGATCAATGATTCTCTCTCTTACTGATGTTTCTATGTCCTCTCCCTTCTCTCTGAAATCAATAAAAACATATATATAATATGCCCCTGCCAGAGCATATATGTATATATGGTGGTGTTCTAAAAAATCAGGAACATTTTGTTTACTAAAAAAATCTATTTAAAGTGTATTTTTATAATAATTTAATTGGCCCAACCTATATAGAAATGCTGAAACTGAGCATTCTACAACCCATGAATTCATAGTTAACTCTTCTGTTTTGAATTCTGAATGCACTTCCCCATGGTGGAAGTTGGGGAGGGGAGGGAAGAACTAGTTACTGACTCAGTTCCTAGCCTATTTTAACCCAAATTATTAATCTCTCCTGTCTCTAAACGCCAGTCATTTGTATGACACTAACTCAATACTGATGTGTATACAAGGCTTAATTTTCTTATAATATTGTAAATTCCTTTCATACCAAGCACTTATATTTCATAACTCTTTATTATTCAGTCCTAAATAGAATATTAGGAAATTGAACTGCACTACAATATGTACCAAATAAAGGAATAATGTCTATGGGAAAGTGTGTCCCAGTATTTTACTATAAAGCAAAAAGGAGGCGGGGCCAGTAGCAGCAGGGAAAGTTGATGGCCATCATCAACCCCAACGTTTTGGCAATGAAGTCAGAGGGAAGGGCAAGTGGGAGAGAGACTGGAGAAGTGAACTGTTTCCAGTACCATCACATTTATGGAGGTCACTGAGAAAAAAAACAAACCAGACACTACTCCGCTCGTGATTGGGCTGCCAAGTCCCAAGGCACCATCAGTGTAAAAGGAAAAGGCCAGGCAATATTTTTGGCTCTAACATAGCAGGGCAGCCGCTGGCCTTTGCTATGGCCATGTATTTATAACCCACAGAGTTCCTGTCCTCCGCTCTGGTAGTAATACTATTCATTTTTTGAGGGCTCAAAAGGAATTTTGCAAGAATCACAAATCTCTCATGAGAAAGTTGTCTAGCAAAGGATGATTCATGTCCTAAAGACCTATGTGTTTTTGGAATAATTGTGCAATCCAACAAGGAGCTTGAAAATTTTCCCAGCCTGTACCTTGCAAAATGGTGTCCCATTTCTATAGCTACACAACACTGCATAAAAAAATAATAATTCACTTTCAGTAAAGCACATGATAGGTAATACCTCTCTCAAGAAATAATAAGGAAACATTCAAGTTTGGACAAATTATCTTTGTCCTCGACCAAACCAAACACTGAATAATAGTTGCGTACCATAACAGAAAGACAGTTTACTTTTACTTTTACGGGGGCAGCTAAACCTTAAACCCTGTATGTATTTTTAAAGTTTTACATTCAAATAAATATAATCATTAATAATAACAATAACAGATATTATTTCATTCGTTATAAATCAGATTTTGTGTAAAAACTAGATTTAAACACAATTCTTTCATATGCTGGATATGTGAAATCCTTTGTATATGGACAAATTTTCATTTCTCTAGCTCTTATCTTGAATTCATTTGGACCCCTGTAGTAACAAAAGCTTTATAAGCTGTAGCAATAAAACTAAGTTGACGGTATCTCTTAATACAAAGTTCACTTAAGTGAATTATTGTAAGTAGGAAACTCAAGTTCAAATTATAACCCTAGACTACTTTGCCATGGCTGTGAGCAATGTATCTCTCTTACTTTGTCACAGGAGCTTCATGCATGAAAATTGAAACAACCAAATCATGACAACACTTTAGTGAGGATAATTTTACCTAGGTTTATATATTATAAATCTTGCCGTTTCTCTGGGAATATTCCGGGGACTGTAATTCAGTCTAGACACAACACATTCAGTTTGACAGTAGAGGCCTTGTAAACTAGGTAAGCTACCTGACCTTTAGAGAAGTTCTATTTTTTTTTGGGGGGGGGAGGCAAAAATTTTAGACTTAGAGGCACAGATCTACAGAAGAGTAGTTGGGAGCAAGGGCCAATTAAGTCACTGCAAAACGAAGTTAGCAAAGTACATGCTATTTACATGTTTAATTTCACAAGTTCAAAGCTATCAAATTAAAGCATGCCAAAAGGTATCAGAATACATACATGCCTTTATATTTACACTACAATAGGCCAATTACCACGAAATTTTGACGAAAGATTTTTAACTACATGATATTTCCAATTATAAAAAGTCTAGAGCAGTGGTCAGCAAACTGTGGCTCGCGAGCCACATGCGGCTCTTTGGCCCCTTGAGTGTCGCTCTTCCACAAAGTACCATGTGCAGGCGCGCATGTACAGTGCGATTGAAACTTCGTGGCCCATGCACAGAAATCGGTATTTTAAGATCTGATATCACTCCCTGCTCAGATACTCTAGCTGGGTTGCAGAATGAAGTCAAAACTGTATAGAGACGCATTCAGTGCTCAACATGATGGAGCCGCAATCTCCTTCCAGACTGAACTCCACCGCTATCGCATGTACATCAGGGCCTCACTAGGCTAGCTCTTCTTTTTTTAATTTTTTGATTACAGTTGACACATTAGATTAGCTTCAAGTGTACAATATAGTGATTAGACATTAAAATAACTTATGAAGCAATCCTATTGATAAGCCCAGTATCCTTCTGACACCACACATAGTGATTACAATACTAGAGGCCTGGTGCACAAAATCTGTGCACTTGGGAGGGGGGGTCCATCAGCCTGGCCTGTGCCCTCTTGCAGTCTGGGAGCCCTCGGGGGATGTCCCTACGAGGAGCAGGCCTAAGCCATCAGTCGGACATCTTTAGCACTGCCAAGGAGGAGGGAGAAGCTTCTGGCTGAGTGGCGCTCCCCCTGTGGGAGCACACTGACCACCAGGGGGCAGCGCCTGCATTGAACGTCTGCCCCCTGGTGGTCAGTGTGCATCATAGCGACCAGTCGTTCCGCATTTGGTCGATTTGCATATTAGCCTTTTATTATATAGGATTGTTGAGTATATTCCCTATGCTGTAGAATGTACCATGGTAACTGTTTTTATAACTAGAATCAACCTAAGTGTCCATCAAGAGATAAATGGAACATAGAAATACAAATATCATATGATTTCACTTATATGTAAAATCTTTAAAAAGCAAAATGAACAAACAAAACAGAAACAAACCATGGATATAAAGAACAAATTTGAACATTGCCAGATGAGATGGGGGTTGGAGAGATGGGTGGGAAAGGGGAAGGAATTAAGCTCTTCATTCCTCAAACTTGCCCTAACTTCCTAGCCCCTGGCAGTTGGCATACTGTTCTCACTATAAGGAATTACCCCTTTCTCTCTCTAGCACTGTTTGTGTAAGGAAAACTCCCAGCACTTTAAGACTCTCTTCTATTGCCAATCTTTCCAAGAAGTCAGCCCTAGCACTCCCAGCACTTTTTACCTCTCAAGTAGCACTTACCACATTCCACCTTGCACCAGAGTATTGTACACATCAGAGTCTCCAACGCTGTGTTTCTAGGGGGCAGGGACTGTTTATTTGAATACACTAGTAATGCATAGTACAGTCCAGGGATGGGTTTCTCCAAAACGTTTATTAAATGAGATCAAGTACTGAACAAGAAGAATTTCAGAGCTAGAACTTTTCCAGCTGAATAGTGTGTCAGAAGTAAACTAACTGTATAGAGCTCTAAATTAGATGTTTGTGGACAACTCCCAGCCAACTTCTCAAGCTCTATTATTTCTCAACTAAATCCAACAATGATGAAATGTGTTAGAATGCATTTATTAGACTCTGGATAAGGTTTGTGATAGAAAGAAAAAAATAAAATATAAAATATGAAGTATATTTTAACATAACAGAAAACCAGTATAGTGCATTTTAAATTTTTAAATATAGTCTGTTACTCCCAAGAAGGTAGCATGCTACTATAAAATAGCATGTATTTTGGAATCAGAACGAGTTAAGCTCTCTGAGAGTCATTCTCCTTATCTGTAAAATGAGGGAAATAACTATACTTACTGTACACATTTATGATAAAAATTAAGTAAGATAGTGATGTAAAGCTCCCAGAAAAATGCCTGAAACATTGTAGGCACTCAATAAATGTTAGTTCCCTCTCTTTACTTCACTTTTGAGTTAGTGAAAGATGCTTCATATGATCACCCATATTCTGTTACAAAGCAAATTCAGTCATAGCCTTCCCTCCAAGACATTACATTTTTCAATCAATGACACTTAAAAAATATACATACCTTTACCTAGCTCTCAACTTGTATACATGATGATCCCTCTACTGAGGATGTCTTCCCTTGTAACCTTATCAAACTATTCTTTATTCTCTAAGACCCAGAGGCAAATGTGACCTCTGTGAAGTCTCTCCTCTCCCCCATGCTCAGCACAGTATGTGGAATTTCAAGAGCACTCTGCTGACACCTATTATTATAGGACTTTACTTTAGACTCGTATGTCCTTTTCTCGCTAGGCCACAAACTCCTAGAGCAGCGGTTCTCAACCTATGGGTCGCGACCCCTTTGGGGGTCGAATGACCCTTTCACAGGGATCGCCTAAGACCATCGGAAAACACATATATAATTATATGTTGTTTTTGTGATTAATCACTATGCTTTAATTATGTTCAATTTGTAACAATGAAATTAGGGGTCACCACAACATGAGGTACTGTATTAAAGGGTCGCGGCATTAGGAAGGTTGAGAACCACTGGTCTAGAGAGTAAGACCTATGTATAGTTGTACTTGCACCTTCAGCATGATGCCTCATTCATAATGAGGATTTGGCGTGTGGAATGATTGCACACTGTAAAGAACATTTATAATAAGAATAACTGGGAACATGGCCATGCATGCCACAAAATGAACTGGCTCTCAGAAGGGGAATGAGTTGATCATGTCACTTTCAATCAGGTAATATAGATTTTAAGAAGTTATATGAAGAAATAGAAGGTAAGTACTTAGAATTCACTAAGAGGAGAAAAAAGGATGAGGTTATTTCAGGCAGAAGGGGCAATGCAGCTAATATCTTCACTTAAATTAAGGGCAAACAGAAAGAAGAAAAGAAGTTAAAATTAGGTAGCCTAACAGTAACCCTAAATGTAAAAAATAAATTTGATCCTGTCGAATTGAGTGAGAAGCAGTCACTGACTTTCACTGATCAAACAGGGAAGTTAACCTTGATTCAACTGAACCAGAAATCATAAAGGTCAGTCAGTGACTAATATAGTAATATAGTCTGGTGATACGTGAGGCAAGAGTAAACCTAATCTTGAAAAAGTAAACTATAAATACTGTATGTGTGTGTGTGTGTGTGTGTGTGTGTGTGTGTGTGTGTGTGTTCAGGGAGTGACATCAAGTTAATTTTTATTTTCCCTGAAAAAAGAAAGATTATTAAAACAACCACTGCCATAAAGAATTCCAGGTTTCGGATGGATCTAAGAGAAATGAATCAACTTTTTGCTGTTTTTTAATAGAACTGCATCATAGTTTAGAGATGTGTTTCAGCAAACAATGATAGTGTATAGAATTTAGATGTCAAAGTAGCTGGAAAGGTTTGGCTTCAACTGCATTCAGGTAGCATTTGAAGAGGCATATGATTGCCTGCAATTGTATGTGGAGAAGAGGAGATAAAGAGAGAATTTTTTGAGATGGGAGGCAAGGTTGACTTTGGGCAGACAACCAATCAAGAGGCAAAAGTTGCCAGAGAATTCTCTACCGTGGAATCTAAAATCTGTACAGATGAGTTAAAAGTGACTAGTATCTAAACTTGTTGAGGTATTATGGAATCAGCAGGTGGAAAAATAGCCTTTTAAAAGGCATTAGGAAGAGACTTTTTTTAGAGGGCAGAAATGAGAGAAGTGATAAAATGTATAGTTTACAACTACAAAATTGTAAACAGTACCTTCCAGCAGATTTCCTGTTGAGGGAAGAAAGGAAATGAAAATAACATTGGTGGGAGTCAATGAAATAAACAATGTTTCCTTGAAGACAGGGATGATCTGGCCCCATCTTAATACAGAGGAAAGAATAGAATGGAGAATAAAGAATGGTTAAGGAGCCAGAGGAATTTTTCATCCTAAAACAAAAAGTCACAGGATCCCAGGCAAGGTTTCAAAACCTTGGCACTACTGACATTTGGAATGAAATAATTCTTAGTCATGGGGGACTGTCTTGCACACTGTAGGATGTTCAGCAGCATCCCTGCCCTCTACTCACTAGATACCAGTAGCACTCTTCCCCATTTCTGACAACCAAACATGTCTCAGACATTATCAAATGTCCCCTAGGAGGTTAAACTGTCCCCCAAAGAGAACCACTGCTATAAAGAAAAGAAGAACATATTTTGGGGTCAGAGGAATACTACATTCTCCTTTATATATATGTGTCCAAAACACAAAGCTCTTTGGGTTATATGGGGTAAAAAAAATAAAGAAGGACATCAATAACCAGAATCATATTTGGAGACAATATGAATCTGTAAGAATAAGTGAGAGATACTTAAAAAATAGACATTTTTAAAAATACCTTAATTATCAGCTTTTCCAGTTATTTGTAATTTTTTTACTATGTTTTTATTGGTTTTAGAAAGACAGTAAGAAGGGAAAGGCAGAGAGAGAGAGAAACATCACTCCGTTGCCTCCCACACAAGCTCTGACCAGGGATCAAACCTGCAACCTGGGTATGTGCCCTACCAGGAATCGAACCAGTGACCTTTAGGTGCACGAGACAACACTCAACCAACTGAGCCATACCAGCTAGGGCCCCAATTATGTTTATATCATTATGTAAGCTTAAGATAGCCTTTACCTTATTTCATATTTATTGTACATAGTTCAATGAAAAGAACCAACATAGAAATTTTAACTCATTAAGATTAGTAATCATAAGTGTGAAATCACCGGATTCCAGGCATATACTGGTGTATTCATGATCTACTTTACTCATCACATTTTCTAAAGTTAAAGTCCCTCTTTTCCTTTTGCGGGGGGGATGGATGGTTAAGGCTGAGGGACTAGAACTCAAATCACATTAATGCATTTCCGTATTACTTGGCACTTAAGCCTACAGTTTAGGGCTCTATTACTCGTCACACATCAACGCAAAAAGAGTTTGTCACAACACTTTCAGCAGCCTAATTAAAAAAGATAGCGCTTGGCTGAATATGTCACACTTTTATTGCAGCCAATCTTTAGGCAAAGCAGGCACAGGAAGCAGCAGGAGAAGGTAGGTGGTTCTTGGCACTCCCCTAAACAAGAAATAATGCATATTGTGTACTTGTGTAATGGGAGATTGGCATTAGTTTTTCCAAAGCAGTTTTACTTCACACAAAATTTCACAAACAAACAGAAGGGGAATGGAGAGGGGAAGAGAGAAACTAAAAATTGAAGCAGGCAGCATGGCTTGCAATGTTCAAAAGCGACTCTCTTCATGGCTAACATAGAAAGAACAACAAATAATTGCATGCAATATGCAACAGTAATAATAGGCCTTGTGTTGACCATGAAATTATTTAACAGAGGCCAAACTGCCAGACTGGTATTTTTTTAATATTTTTAAATATGTTTTTATTTATTTCAGAGAGGGAGAGCGAGAGAGAAGCACCCATGATGAGAGAGAATCATTGATCGGTTGCTTCCTGCACATCCCACACTGGGGATGAGCCCATAACCCGAGCATGTGCCCTGACAGGAAATTGAATCCCGATCTCCTGCTTCATAGGTCAACGCTCAACCACTAAGCATATTGGCTAGGCCAGACTGGTATTTTTAAGAATTACATTCGTGCTTCCTTAAAATCCACAGCCATATCACTTTTATCCTCGTGGCTCTTTGCTAACAATGGTTACATATCTGACCCACTGCTTTCTGGCAGTGACTCAAAGAATTTTAACTTCTGATTATCAGTGGCACTAAAATGAATTGTCCTGAACTCTGTCTTCTAAATTATACATAAGCATACTGCAAAAGCTAGGCCAGGTCCAACCATCGCCAGACTAGAGAACCACTAGGTCTTCAGGTCAAATTAAAGCTACTCTGAAGTTCAGGGTCTTAGATGCTATAGAAAATCATGGTTTAAAACAGGGGATTTTACAGTCACACTGGTCTTGAACTCCAAATTCACCACTGTATTTCCTCAGGCAACTTACGTATATGCTCTGAGCCTTTCTCCTTACCTACAAAATAACAGTTGTGAAAATCAAATGAGTTACTATCGAAGGAGGACAATGTCTACCATCATTCCTGAGCATCCTGCACATTCTTGTTGGGAATTCCAAAACGGGAAGTCCCTGACAACACTTTTCCCATTTCTCAGGGCTTTGTTTGTAGCAAGAAACCCTGGATGAAGTAATAATATCTCCCCTCCCCAGACATAGAGCAGGCTTGCGTCTGATTACTATAAAAGTGATAAATCTGTCTGGCCGGTGTGGCTCAGTGGTTGAACATCAACCTATGACCCAGGAAGTCACGGTTCAATTCCCGGACAGGGCACATGCCCGGGTTGTGGAATCGATCCCCAGTGGGGGGAGGGCGTGTGCAGGAGGTAGCCAATCAATAATTCTCTCTCATCACTGATGTTTCTCTTTCTCCCTCTCCTTTCCTCTCTGAAATCAATAAAAATATATTTTTTTGAACAAGAGATAAATCCTCTAAGCTCAGTGTTCCTCTCCTGGAATGCAACTCACTGCCTGTGTAGGGATCCATCCTGGTCCATTTCATGGGACTTAAGACCATAGTGCACCAGTGTGTCATGGTGACATTCTGGCTGTTGCTTTTGCAATGAATAATAAACTGTGTTTTGTCTCTGATCCAGGAGTCTTGTGTCTTCTGCAACCATCCAGAAAACAGCAACAGGTGGGTAAGCAGGATTAAAACCCAGACCATACATAGTTCTTGACAAATATATGCAAGGCACTAAGAATGGCAACCAGTACACATGAGGTTGTTCATTGAGAATCACCTCTGAGCAGACTTGAGTACTGTACTTGGTCAGTGAATCAAGGTAAACCACTGAGGGATCCAGCGGTTCTCAACCTGTGGGTCGCGACCCCTTTGGCGGTCAAACGACCCTTTCACAGGGGTCGCCTAAGACCATCCTGTATATCAGACATTTACATTATGATTCATAACAGCAGCAACATTACAGTTATGAAGTAGCAATGAAAATAATTTTATGGTTGAGTCACAACATGAGGAACTGTATTTAAAGGGCCAGAAGGTTGAGAACCACTGGATTAGACTGACCTAGGGCAGAGCCAGCATTCTCTAGGGTCCTGCGTATAGAGCATGGTTAAAACATGGATGTGAACTTCACTGAACTGGGCTAACTCAGACTCCCAAAACAGGACAGTAACGTGAACTTGCATTTTTACCCATTAGCATTCAGCATTAAACAGTTATCTTTCATGTTTGTTAACTTTCCGTCTAACTGAAACCCAGATGTCATGTATTTATGTTAGGGCAGATTCATTACTGCTCTCAATAACCTTTCATTCCCAGTACATTAGAACTGAATGGAAACTGGAAGACTGTTTATATCAACTTCCTTGTTTTACAGAACAAACTGACACCCAGGAAGAAGATAGATAAATGACTTACCTAGAGTTACATTTTCAAAGTAGTCACCTTACTCTCTACATAGCCTCTTTAAACTGCCAGAAAGTAACTCTTTAAAAAAAAAAGACTTAATAGGATCAGTTAGACATCCGACTTGGCCTATTTCAACTCTGTATATAGCATATGAAATACTCTTAGACTCTATAAAATAAAATGTGGAGTCTTGAAAAAGTGAAGTAATGGTACTAAGATCAAAATGTAGTTTCTACTAGTTTCTGGCAACATGATTGGCGATGGTATGGATGGAAGATGCTTTTAAATAAATCTCTGTTACATTCAGTAATTGATTTCACATCCAATGGCCATCCTTCTGCATGTTATTTCTGTGGCCAAGCAATAGCATTCACCATTAATAATATTCGCTGAAACCAGTAAAAACCACACGGAATCAGATGATCTTTAGAGTTAGCAACACACAAATGCTAACAATATTTAAAGGGAGGGGATCAAAAGCAGTAATTTGTAGCATAACATATCTTGATCCACAGTTAGCTACAACAGAGCTAGTACAAGAGTGTGGAAAATCAGGCCCTGAGCCCTGCAAAATTCCAACTTTAAAGTATAACTAATGCCTCAATTCCATTTTATACAGAGATACAGACACTTAAAAACTTAGTATTTGGCCTCAGACCTACTCAACTTACATAAAAATGGAGCCCTTGGATCTCTCAGAAATTCATAAGACCATCTGAAAACAATTTGATGAAGCAAGTATAGGCTTTACTGAGAAAGCCTAAGAATTTAGAGATTAGAGAACATGGGTTGGCCCTGCTTTGATAAAACAAATATATGAAAAGCCAAACCACCAGCATGGATATAATATCCAGGCCATTTTTTTTTTTGCATTGTAAAATTATTCTTCCCTTTAATAGCTTGTTTAAAGACCATTAGCTACTCAACCAAAGGGGAGGAAAACTGTAAGCTAATGCACTGCCAATGAAAAACAAGCTGTGAGGTCAGCCTAAGAAAAGATTGTTGCTACTCACAAATGTTTTATGTATACACTGACTCTTCTAGAAAACATTGATTTTGTAATGCGAGGTACGCAGCTGCAGAGCATATTATTAGAGTAAATGCTTCTGCCAAATTTATTTTAACCAATATTAACTTGCTATATGTTCTGGCCTTATATCACAGGCAATGTAAATGAAAATAAATTGAAGTTATGACACTAACTTCCCAAAAATGCAGTCTTATCCGTCACAGTCTATAACCATGTGAAGCGCGCGGAACAATAATGTCAAGAAAATTACTGGGAAGAGTGCAGAAAGGGAGGTGACTTAACTAAGTGAACAGAGTGAACCGGTAGCCTAGGTCCTCACGGACACAGGTCTCTACATTTGAGGATTGCAATAATTTAAAAGTACACGGAACCAGGTTTAGGACAACATGTTACATAGATATATGCCTTTTTTCCCCTAGAATCCATGACAAATGGAAATACCTATTCTAAATGAGGTACTTAAACTCTGTCCCATGCCTTGCTAAATTCCCCATCAGGTTTCAGAACAAAATCCGTCTGGTTTAAGTGCAGTAGCGAGCCCACTGGCACCTTTGTGTGCTTTAGAAAATGTGGTCCCCTGAAAACATAGTCTTGCGACTGGGCACAAGTGATATGACCTCTATGGTATCTCATCCTTGAGTTGGGCCCCACCATACACAGTGGCCCTGGTCTCTAGCACACATATACTTTATTCAAGTTCAAAATATAAGTGTAAAGTCTATGTAAAGTCTTACACTCTATATATACAATCTTCCTAAACAGCTTCAGCAACCATAAAATCTCTAATGTTTAACAGCATATTATCAGTGACTGATTTCAAAACACATAAAACAACACCTCCATAGCTTTCTCTCTCCTGGACAGAACAAAAGGAGGAAAGGCCATTTGTCCAGCCCCAACAATTATCACTCACCTCCTGTTTGGAGGAAAATTACTCCTCTGATTGGGTCAGTAAAAGGGCAGCCTAGCAGTTGCAGAGTAGAGATGGATTCCTAAAAAGTTGTGAAATTATAAGCCTATCACCTCCCAGCACTAAATTACTCTCTGGAAGACAGTGGTTACACAATTTCTTTAGTAAATCTGTGTGGAGAGTAGGCCACTTGCCCAAGTTAATTCTCACACTTACCCACTCCACCCATACCCAGCCTCATTAGTGTAGCCTGGTTTTCAGTTTTAACCCCAAAAATGTTTAAATAAGGAAGTTTAACAATTCAGAGTTCCTTATCCAGATTCAGC